>NC_056744.1:104175847-104220847 GCF_019279795.1 Protopterus annectens | reverse complement strand
CTGTCCAGATTTTCACAGAGTGTACAGATTTTTGCCTCAGATTTTGGTTAGTTTCTCATATATGTTTTGGTTTTCAAGCAAATCATAGAAGACTGAAGTCACTAAAAGTTGCTAAATAGTGACAAGACTTTTAAGTTTCAGAAGAGTAATATTCAAAATCTGTCCCTATTTTTGGGCTTTTGTCCCCTCATTATTTTTGTATATGTTCAGATTTTTTGCATGGAGAGGTTGAGAGGTATGCTTATGTACAGTAACTCTGTGGTAGCAGGGTTGTGGAGAAAAGGAAAAAACGCCACACACACCAATGCTGGAGCACAAATAGAAACATCTACAAATCTGGTGACACAGTATAATGGTGACCATTGTAGTTAATGCATACTCTGCTAGACTCACTTTTTTAATAACGCCTATGATGTACACATACTGTGTACAGACTTCAACACTTTTCTTTCAGATGAGTTATCCAGTCAAATGAGGTTTCAGTCAAACGAGTTTAATAATTTTGGATTCATTCAAATGAACATTAAATAAAATGAACTCGATTCCCATATATATCAATATATATATTACTAAATATTGCAGACGCAGTCTAACAAAACAGTCTAATTTACCTTTTTGTTCGAAATATATTTTGCTGATTCTCCAGACTGATAGGCCATTAACTCGCAGACATAATTTGTGTAAATAGTGTATGCCGCTGTGGTGCAGCGGTTAATGTTGTTGCCTCACAGCAAGAGGTTCTCCCGTTCGATTCTTGGCTGGAGCATCTTCTTTGTGGAGTCTGCACATCCTTCCCGTGGTCGAGTTACGTTTTAAGACATGCAGGTAGGTGTGTGTGTGAATGGTTGTGCCTTCTTTGAAGGTTGGGCGTCAGACTGGCAACTCGGCACCGTAAAAATCCACTGCCAGTCATTAGCAGACCTAACCGGGATTACCTGGAAGAAGAAGTGGTACTACTAGGGAAAGTGGTATAGAGGAAGGAGTAGAGTTAGCACATAAAATTAAGGGAAGGTATGAGGCTTTGACTTTGCACAACCTTACTAATGTGTGCTAACCTCAAGTGCACTAAACACCCCAATTCCCACCATTAATGACGTCAAGTGTATTAATCCACCCTACCCCCACTAACTCAGCTGTAATCGTTAGTGTACTAAATGTCCTAACAGCACCTGTATGCAAGACACGCACACAGACGTACACTTGAAGCACACCATTATCCTGTCAAATCAAAATATTTATTCCTTTCCCTAGTCCTTACTCTAACCCTAACCCTAACCAGCAAACACCCACTTGTGTTTACACATAAGGAAAATCCAGTGCTGAAACATTCATTACAAATGAACGTTTCAGCATTACTCCTCACTTCAGCTTGCATTCATTGATGCACAATTTGAGTACTCCACCACTCAACACAACCTTCACTTCCATTTGTAAAACTAAAAAGTTTTGCAAACGCCTTTATTAAATCTTCACATTTTTAAACAATGATATAATTGCACATACATTAAAAGAAAACTGTAATATTTTTGATTATTTTCATGAGTTATGTTTTCTTTTTAAGAATTATCATTCACTGTAACATTACATAAATTGCTGAATTTTTGCCTTCCTTTAAAACTCACTCTTTCTCCTCCGAATATTATTCTGCATGTATTGTTCCCACAAAATTCATATACTGTTGTGTAATTTGCTCCTTCCCTTTTCTAAAGATCCTACCTCTGTTACAGTTGGTTTAGATTTTGATTATCATTTTTGTAGTACTTGCTTTTCTGGCAGCCAATAGCATTAAAGTTAGTAAGGCCTTGTTATGTCTGGGCAATTCAGATCATATATCCCAGCTCAAAAAAATAATTTCCTTAGTTGGAACCATTTGCCCCCAACATTTCTGACAATGTGCATGCAGGTAATTTTCAAAATCTGCAAACCCAATACACTTTAAAAAAACATGTTCCCAATTGTCTGTCTTTCCCATGAAATCTCTAGCACATATAATCTACCTGAAAAAGAATTCTCTGAAGTCTGCTTTGTATTTCTAAAATACTTATTCAAACAAACACTTCCTAACAAAAATGTTAAACATTCTGGAATTTGTTGCATACTCAAGATCCATACACATCCTCTCATTGCTCCTTTGGGTAGAGACAATGAAAAGGCAATTTATAATCTTTTAACCTCCTCTGAGTGATTCTTAAAGTTATCATGCAATATTTTATATGCCCTATTAATTCCCCTTTTTAACATCAGCTTCTTTTCTAGATGCAGCTTAAAGCTGTACCGGAGCTAGTTTTTTACTGTCCTATTCTAGCCGTTTCTCTTTGCCTAAGCACTGTTATCAGCTCCTGGTAGGGAGGGCAGTTTCTAAATTGCAGTCCAAATTTCTATTTGGCCTTGTCCAACTCTACTACCTTCCCCTGTAGTTATTTGCTCCCATTTCCTTGTTCCCTTTGCTACTTTTCTCTAATAAATTCCACCCCTTCTTGTTTACTATACCCCTGCATACATTCAGTCTTGTTGGTAAAATCTCCTTTGTCCAGTTCTGCATTAGAATTCTTAAAATACTTTCTGCTACTTTATAAATTTAATATCGTGTAAGGTTGTTTTTTTCCATTAAGGATCTGCATCCAAAATCCTACTCTCTCTACCTGTTTCTCAAACTCCCTCCTTTTCATTATCACTCCACTTTGATTTATAGCTTTCTTTTTAACTGCGTAGCTCTGAAGTATCCCTTCAGTTCAGGTAATTCTAAACCACCTTGTTTTAATTATGTCTACAACTTCTCTGCTTTGTAAAAATATACCTGACCCTTATGTAAAGCTAAAGAGACCAAAAGAGTTTTTAGTGCATGTGTCTTACTGTCAGTTTCCATAGTCAAATGATTAGAGCTTCTCAGGTTCTGCATTATATTTTGTGCAGTTTTCTTCCCACATGTCCTTAGATGCCAGAATGGAATCCTTTTTTAATCCATCCATGTAAATTCTTCATGTTATCGTGTCTCTGTAAGTATAGGTATTACTGAACCAGTTTGTGGAGATACATAGTTTACCATCATATCCTTTGTTTTATCTTCATTTATTTTATTGCTTGAAAAGACCTAAAACTCATGTTTAGTAGCACCATATTGTCATTTTTATTTATTAAGTGCAAAATAATCTGCAAATAAAGCTTACTTTTCTTGATTACCATACCATTATATCATTGAATTTGCAAGACCCTTACTTTCTTTGCCAGTGGGTCTAAATATAAAGCAAATAACTAAGAAAAGAGACCATCTCTGCCTGGTTCCTGTGTTCAAACACATTTTGTCAGAGAGGAACCGTCCCATATTAACTCTTGCTTCAGACCCTTCACATATCTACCTAATTAACCCTGTTGTTCTGTTGGGGAGCACAAATGCCACCTTTGCCCTGCTCATAAAATACCAGTTGACTCAAATTTTTTTCTTTCCATCAAAACACAGACAGCAATATTGTAGGAATCACAGGAAGTAAAAGGCGACTCAATCTTTTGACCATTTACAGCTTACTAGCACCCACACCCTTAGACTGTACCTCCTTTTTAAATGAAAGCCAAGCTAGTCAAGCCGGGAGTCAGTTTGTAAATACCCATATAATCGTCTAGTTTCCATTAGGAGAAAAATAATGCATTGCTTGATTTGTGATGGGAGTCTATTGCAGAGGTGTGGAAGGTGCTTTGTAATGAACCTCTCTTGCCACTTTTTTATTTATTTGCTAGTGAATCTTCAGATTCCGAGTTCTGTTATTTGTGGAACTGTTTGTTTTGTGGAGATGCATGAGACCCAGGACCAAAGGGTTCCTAATGACATGAAAGTAAGGCATAGATACCCTTCAACAGTCCGTAAGATACTGAATAAAGAGACAGTAACTGCAGATGTGTCATGTGATTAGTGTTTTTAATCCTGTGATCTTAGATTTGAACCTGTACTATCTTTCTAGTTGATTGAAATGTCTAGTGAAGAACATCTCAAAGGGGGCATTCTGTTCAACAGTTGTCCTAATCAATGCTAGATGTAGAAGAATGACCTATTTTGATCTGCATAATCTTTCCCTGACAATTAGCTGTGCTAAGCAAAAGGACTTTCTGACAACTGTTGTTACCTGTTGATCAAAGGAAAGTGGAGGGAGTTCTAATTCAAGTTCCAGCTAAAAGACAGAGAGAAGTTTTATAAGTTTAAGTTTTAACTATTAATTATTAATTTTTAAGTATGGTGCATGTGATTTCATATGAAACAGTATAAAATTGTTTATTTATAAAAATATATATGCTTTATAGATGTGATTTTTTATGTGCTACTTTGCATATATTTATTGATTCATTGTAGCTTTAAATTTTTATTATTAGGTGGGTTGGGTTGAAGCATGTGACTTTATGTTCTCCTATTTAAATGGTGATTTTTTATATGTTAAGCTATACTGATGAAGGGTGTAGACCCGAAAGCTTTATTTAATAAAGATCCTGGTGTATATTTTGTTGCTTTATTCAAGCAGTTGCAGTAACACCTATTGCTGAATTTACTTTTAAATAAACATTGTGCACTGTTGAATTAAATGTGTTAAAGCGTTAAGACTACAGCAGAGGCAACTGCTTATGTATCTTATTCACTTTTCACAGTTTCACACTTCATTTATTTTTTATTGAACTGCTTGTCAGTGTTCCTCTAAGTGTTATTTACATTGTATTTCTTAACACAGTATGTTCAGAGATCTCATGATTAATTGCTTGCTTTGACAAACAGCTTGTTTCCAAGTAGAAACCATTGATCTGAAGTAGGATATTCATTTGTCTGCAACCTGTGGGTTATGGATCCAATATCGGATCCGAACCGGCATGGTTTTCCAGCTATGGATCCAAGCTCTCACCTCCTCCCCTCACCCATAATGCCCTGCTCTACCCTCATGACCCCAGATCTCGTTTGCCGCGCATGGTGACTGGATTGGTTTCTATAGCTCTCAGCTAAGTGCTAGTTTTACTAATTGTTAATATAGAATTTTGAAGTTTTTATTCATTTTTTGTGTGAAAGTTCAGGTTTCCCTCTTTGATATTTTATTTTAGAGTTAATCTAAGTATTTTTTCCCTCCCCTCGCTGTTGGCGTAGTGTGTGTGTGTTGGGCCTGTGTGTGTATATTGTTTTAGTTACTTTAGTTTAGTAGCTTGTTTATAGATTGGGATGGCTGAACAGCCCAAATCTATATTTTCTAAATGCTCCGAGTGTGGCCATAAGCTTTCCCCAGCTGATGGCCACACTCGTGTCAAGTGCCTGGGGTTGAACACCTCACATCTGGATGCTCCATTTGTGCAGGGTTCAACCCCAGGGCACTGAAGGAGCGGAGGTCCAAGCTTGTCTTGGCGGGCCTTTACCGCCGGACTCGGCTCCGACCTCCGCTCCTTCGGGAGTAACCGTGGTTTCGGTTCTTCCCTCCGTGGCACCCCTCCTCCTCCTGGGACTCAACCTCCCGTTTCTGGTTGGAGGAGAGGGATGCTAGGAAAGGACCGGAGGAGAAGCACAAGCGGCGGCCGAGACCTCTGTTTCGCCCCGCCAGCCAAGCGGCTTCTCCCGGCTCCGTTGTCGGCTCGGTCTCCTCCTTCGGCTCCGGTCCCCAGTGTGCTTTTCACGGGTCCTGAGGAGGAGGAGACCCGATCTCCGTCGAGGCTATCGAGGAGGCACTCCAGGCCTACCTCGGTAGCCTCGTCGAATCTACATATAGCCTTTCGGATGCTGATCTGGACGGATGATGAGAAGATTCATCCAGGCCCAGATGCAGATGGGAGTGCTCTTGCCTCCCCTCTGGGGAGCTCAACACCCTTTTCAAACCTATTGCTCCTTCTCCGACCCGCTATCCGGGTTCGAGCAGCTGAGCCGAGCAGCCGAGCGGGGTGGGTCGGCGCCGATAGTACTTGGTACCGGATCCGACCCTGCCCTCGAGTGCATCGGATCCGACCTCTCGGAGCCTGGATCCGAGCCTCGGATCCGGGGGGATCAGTGCTCCTTCGGCTCCGTCTGTGTCGGAGCGCACTGTCCCTTTGGATCCGAGCGCTTCGGCGCCGGCTCCGATCCACTCTTCGGATCCGAGGGGGAGCCGATTGTCGGATCCTTTGGTCGAGGTCGGCTCCCCTTCGGCATTTGATGTAGTGGAGAGGGCCCTGTTGAGGGTCTCCGGACCCCTGGCACTTGTTCCGGCTCCGTCCCGCGCTCCCTCTGCACTGGGCCAGGCTTCCACCATCCGGCCCCTGGGACAGCCCGCTTCTGTGCCCCAAGTTGCTCCATTGGAACAAGTTGCTGCTTGCGAGGACTCCTCTGACAGCCCCCCAGAGGATGTCCCTCGCAAGCATATCGCAAAGGAGGCACATTGACTCCCCGAGTCTCTCACAGAAGACACGGACTTGGAGGAAGGGAAGGCTCCCCACGGTCACCCCGAGGATGTCTCATTTGGAGACATCATGGAAATGCTCCGTATAAGGGGGTGGTCTGCCCCCAAGTCTTCCTCGGACGAGTCCGTGTTCTTGGAGGCATTTGAAGCGGGCCCGTCTACCTCTTGGGTGTCCCCTCCTGCCGACCCCCTGGTGGACCTCATTACCACCAGGGCGTGGAAGGAACCGGACACCGTGGAGCCAATTCCTAAGAGGCCCGATAGGATCCTTAGCCCACCGTCCGACCGTGCCCATTGGAGTAAGGGGCCTCCGGTAGATGCCATGTTGGCGGCGGCCACCAAGAGGGAACTGGCTCAGGAGAGTCCCTCAGTCCATCCCGAGCAAGGAGTCTCGGATGATGGACCGCTTGGGGAAGCGGATGTTTAGTTCAGCGACCTTCTCGGTAAGGGCGCTGAACTACTTGGCACATGTCATTAGGATGCAGCGAGATCTCATTAAAGAATATGCTGCATCTCGCCCAGAGTCCATTTCGGAGGAGGACAGGGTTCTGCACTCCACCCGTATGGCCACTCTTAGGTCAGTTACTAATACCTCTGCGGCTACTCTCCCACGCTACGGAAGGCGCCGCTAGAGCTGCGGGACAGGCCTAGTCACTGGACGTCAGGCCTGGCTTCGTCACTGCGATTTTCTGAGCCCTTCAAAGCGTCATTTGCGAGCGCCTTTGATGGTTCTGCTCTCTTTGGCAAAACCGTTCGCGAGCGTTGACCCAGGCGAGAAGGACGGAAGGCGCTGTCTGCCATCGGAATCCGCTTCTCTGCACCCCAGAGGCCCTACTCTAGGAACCAAAAGGGTCAGAAGAAGATGTGGTTCGAAGTCGCAGCAGTCCCAGCCTGCTCGGACAACCAGTCCTTCCGTGGCAGAGGAGGACAGGGAGGCCGCCCTAAAGGCAGAGGGGCTCCCAGCAACTTCGGGTCCAGGGAACCTTTCTCTGAGCGGCCCGCGCAGCAACCCTGAGGGTTGCCCGACTGCTCCACTCTGGAGGCAGTCGGGGATGTTCGGGCACCTAGCGGCATGGGAGTCCATAACATCAGACCGCTGGGTTCTCCAAATCATATCCAGAGGATATCTCATCCCTTTCCTTCACCTTCCAAAGTTGAAGTCCCTCCCAGACGTCCCACCCGGTCAACGGGAGGCCGCTTTGGCAGAAATTGGCCATCTGCTAAAGAAAAGAGCCATCCAGCCCGTCCCCCCAGACCAGATCGGATCAGGGTTCTACTCCAGGTTCTTTTTAGTGCCAAAGAAGACGGGGGAACTAAGACCAATCCTAGACCTCTCTCTCTTGAATCTGGCAGTCCCCAAAGAAAAATTCCGAATGGTCACTCTGCAAGCTATTCTCCCCCTTCTGGGAGAAAATCACTGGATGTGCTCGATAGACCTCAAGGACGCGTGCTACCACATCCTGATGGACAGGCGCTCCAGGAGGTTCCTCCGCTTCCGGCTGGGAGCCAGTCACTACCAGTTCCGGGTCCTTCCCTTTGGTCTCACCACAGCCCCCAGGGTGTTCACCAAAGTATTAGCAGTGGTAGCGGCCCACCTGAGGCTTCAGGGGGTGCAGGTGTTTCCCTACCTGGACGACTGGCTTCTTACCACCCCAACAAGGCATCTACTTTTATTGGCGCGAGACTCCTTTCTCCATCTTGCTCCTGTTCTGGGCATTACAATAAATACAAAGAAATCCAACCTGGCGCCCACACAGCTCTTAGATTTTATAGGGGCCAGGCTAGACACAAGGAGTTTACGAGCCTTCCTCACTGCGGACAGAGTTCAAAATCTGCAGCTCCAGGTGCGGGCCATTCTCCACTCAAGTTCTGTTCCGGCGGAGTTGGTCCTGAGGGCTCTAGGGTCCATGGCATCTGCTATAGCACTTCTTCCTCTTGCCAGGCTCAATATGCGCATTCTACAGTGGACGCTCTTGGTACAGTGGTCATACCTTGCTCTCCCCATGCATCATCCCATTGCGATCAGCAAGGCTTGCAAGCGGTCCCTCTTGTGGTGGCTTCACTCCCCGGATCTCCACAGGGGCCGCCCATTTTGTGCTTCTCCCCCTCGCCACGGTGACCACGGACGCCTCCCGCCTCGGGTGGGGGCACTGCGGGCCGCGTCCAAGGCACGTGGGACGATTCAGAGACCTTACTGCATATCAATGTTCTAGAGATGAGAGCAGTGCTCTTAGCGTTGCTAGCACTTCAGGACTTTCTTCCCTTGGGAACAATTGCGATTCAATCGGACAACATGTCGGTGGTCTGGTACATCAACAAGCAAGGGGGAACAAGGTCTTACCCTCTTTGTCGAGAAGCCATGAGAGTTTGGGAATGGGCAATCTCCACCAACCGCTTTCTAATAGCAACGCACATTCCGGGTCGGTCCAACATCCTAGCGGACAAGCTCAGTCGCACCATTCTGACCCCTTACGTGTGGTCTCTCAATTGTCGAGTAGCGGAACGCATATTCGCACGGTGGGGAACTCCTTCATGCGATCTTTTTGCCTCTCCCTCAAACACCAACTGCGACAGTTTTTTCGCTCTGATACCTCCTCCCGGAGGTTCCCCAAGAGGCAGCTCTGGTGCATGCTTGGCCACCCGGTCTTCTGTATGCTTATCTACCCTTGCCTCTGATGCTCCAAGTTCTTCAGAAAGCCTCTCGGGTGGGTTGCAGAATGATTCTCATTGCTCCGTTTTGGCCTCGACAGATCTGGTTCCCCTTCCTAAGGTCTCACTCGGTGAATCCTCCTTGGATTCTAGATCCCATTCCGGATCTGATATCCCATCCATCCTGCATACCTCCTCCGAATTTGGACAACCTGAAGCTGACCGCTTGGCTGCTCCAGTTCCACTCTTGATCAGGACTCCCGGTATTTCGTCACCTGTTAAGGCAATTTTGGTGGCGGCTCATAAACCATCCACTAGAAAGGTCTACCGCAGCAAGTGGAAACGGTTTTCTTTGTGGGCGGAGCGGCAAGGCCTGAATCCCTTCACGGTTCCTCTTCCATTAGTGCTTGACTTTCTAACCACTCTTTTTAACGATGGTGCCAGCAGTTCCACAGTCAAAGTACAACTGGCGGCAATTTCTCATTATCACATTGGCCATGACTCTAATCCTCTTATGTCAGCTAAATTGTGTAAAATTTTCCTTAAAGGTACTTTTCTTCTCAGGCCCCCTGTAAAACAAGCGGTTCCTCCTTGGGACCTCTCTCTGATTCTACAGGCCTTGACCGCCCCCCCTTTCGAGCCAGCGGCTACGGTGGATCTCAAATTCTTGTCCTACAAGACAGCCTTTTTGGTAGCCATTACATCGGCCAAGAGAGTTTCTGAGCTTCAAGCATTATCAGCTAAACCTCCTTACTTGGTATTTCATCCGGACCGTGTCTACCTCAGGACCAACCCGTCCTTTCTTCCTAAAGTCGCTTCTGAAGCAAACATCAATCAATCCATTAACCTCCCTGTTTTCTTCCCTAAATATGAAAACAAAGGTGAATATAAGCTCCACTCATTAGATGTTCACAGGCAACTTAGATTTTATCTAAACAGGACGGCTGGTCATAGGCAATCCGACCAGTTGTTTATTTCCTTTGCAAAATTTAATTTGGGCAAGCCAATTTCTAAAGTTTCTCTGTCCGCTGGATTTCACAGTGCATCTTATTGGCTTATCAAGCTTCAGGAAGGCCACCGGAGGGTGTTCATGCCCATTCAACCCGGTCAGTATCTACCTCGGCAGCCTTCAAGGCTAGGATTCCTCTAGATGATATTTGTGCAGCAGCCACGTGGGCTTCATCTCATACTTTTATTTCCCACTATAAGTTGGATCTTGCATCTAGGGGTAGAGCATCCTTAGGCTCCGGTGCTCGGAATATCCTTCCATGATGGCGCCCAAGATTCAGGTAGCTGGGGACTCTGTCCCACAGGTTGCAGACAAATGAATATCCTACTTCAGATTTAGAAGTTATGTACTCACCATAACATTCCATCTGAGTAGGTGTATTCATTTGTCTGCAACCATCCCGCCCTCCTATCCCCCTGGCCTTTCAGTTTCCTGCATATTCTATGTTACCCTTTTCAGGGTGTTGTTGCTTTGGCAAACTCGATCTGAGGTCATGAGGGTAGAGCAGGGCATTATGGGTGAGGGGAGGAGCTGAGAGCTTGGATCCATAGCTGGAAAACCATGCCGGTTCGGATCCGATATCGGATCCATAACCCACAGGTTGCAGACAAATGAATACACCTACTCAGATGGAACGTTATGGTGAGTACATAACTTCTAATTAATGAAAGGTAAAAATAGTAACTTTGCATAAAATTTCACTCAGAACACTGTTTATGGTTAATTACTTGTACCTGTAGACTTCGTGCCTTCCACTGAAAGCATTTGCTAATGGAAAATAAGTAATTACTTTGCAAATACAAAAAAAAATACCTTCTCCATGTCTTTCATCATTTTGTGTCATCATTCAAATCTATTTGCTTAAAAACCTGTCTGTAGTTAAACCAAGGACATTAAGATATCTACCCCTTTAAAAGCTGGGAGATTATCTCAGTTCTTCCTATATGATCAGCACATTTTTAAATCTTCCACCTCAGCAACCCCATATCACATTATATTAACTGTAACATGCTTCTTTCCAGCCTTTCTTACCTTGTTGCAATGTCAAATCTGAATGCATTGTAGTTAAGAAGAATTACTTTCTTGCTTTAACTGCTTTAATATCTTTAGCATATACAGCAGTCACCTGGTAAGTCTTCCCCCACTTCACATTTCAAAATATCCCTGACAGTATCCAATACAAAACTGCTTTACAAAATAGCAATTTTATTAATAAGAACAAAAAAATGTAGTACTTCAGTGTCCTTATAAATATTAGTGATGTAAAGTGGGATATATGCTTTACAGTTCAACCGTCTAACAGTCCACAAAATTTCAGTGTTTCTCAGACTCGCTTTTTTGCAGAGATGTATTTTACATGTCTAATAATATATAATGGGATTGGTGCTTTACAGTCTCCTATTTATTCACTAATTTTGCTATGTTGCTGGTCTTCTTCTGGGTCACCTCCATCTCCTAGCACTAGACTCTGGTTCAAGTACAAAGTTTTCCTGATTCTTCTAGACAGCTCCTGTGCTTTTTTATGTCACTCAAGCATTTTCCTTTGGAACTAGGAAATTTTCTTTATGGGCTTTATTGTCAGAAGATTGAGAAGCAGGGGTGTCCTTGTGTTTACTAGCTCATACTTTCTTGCCTAAACTTTATTTCTTCCTTAGCCTGATGTTCATCGTGATTCACTGTTGCAGTCATTACTGTTGGGTTATCCTGCTGGCAGGCTACCCGCAGTCGGCCTGAATTCCAAAGTCTTGGTCCGGCATTGGTTGCTGTCACTTCTTCCCTGACGTCAGTGCGCCAGGGGTATAAAAGATGCAGCCGACGCCATTTTCTTCAGTCTTTCTTGCCACGCGGTGCCCGAAGCAGAAGCAGTTCGCAAGTGCCGGTCGGCCGACTCCTGAGATTTTCGTGTTCGAATTTCAGATCCGAAGTCTTCATTTAAAGCTAAGTACCCCGTTGGGGAAACTTTTTTCTTGCTTCAGACCGATATCAGAAAAAGTTAATAACTGTATTTCTTGTGGGAAGCAAATACCTCATAAGGACTTCCATTCTTATTGTATTTCTTGCCTAGGCCCTGATCACGACATTGCTAATTGCAGGTTTTGTGTTAGATTTAACCAACGGACTATTAAGCCTCAGTACGATTTTGCATTTCATTACTTTGGCCAAAGATTTAATTACACAATGTCGTCGGATAGCCTTCCAACTACCGCAGTTCACAAGAAACGCAAGGAAAAGGAAAAGGACAGGCATCCAAGGTCCAAAACTGACGATGAGGCTTCTTCTAAGCCAGTCGCCGGTTCTCAGTGAGGCGCTTTCTCAGCCCCTGACGCCCGCTACCTCAGAGCCGCAGGCCATTTCCGACTCCCACGTGGAGCAGACTAGGCAGGTGGAAACTCAAGGTATTGGACACTTGGAAAATATTCCCTCAGATGGGTCCAGAGCCGCTGAGTAGGCATCGGCTTCTGAGGGTGTTTTCAGGCCTACACAGTTATATATAAAACCGACTACAGCTTCAAAGGCAAAGACTAAAGCACCACTAAAGACAAAGAAACAAGTGAGCAAGCCTATGGACAGGCCTCCATGCCTAAAAAACAGATGCTCAAAATGGCCGAAGACCTAATTACTTTGATCAGGGGTTCCCATCCCCCTCCTGATAAGAGGCCTAGGCAAGAGACAGAATATGAATCTTCAGATCAGGTTTCCATTTCCTCTGACTCCTCTTCTGAACAGGAATACTCTCTCCTTCCCTATGAGGATTCCGATGCTGAAGAATCTATCCCTTCAGCCTTCCCTCCTGAGGATTATTCTTTTGGGGAAACCCTGCATACCATGAGGGAGCACTTCCACTGGGAGAGCCAAGACTACTCAGAATCTAAGAAAAGGCTCAGAGACTTTCTTTTACTACCTCAGCACAGGCCTCTTGCTATCCCTCCTGTTTTAGACATTGTAGATGATGTATTTTCAGAGTTCGGCCTGACTCTTTACCCCCTGCACCTGTTAAGCCAGACAGATACTACAGGGTTCCAGATTCACATAAATTTCTTTATAAAAACCCTGCTGCTGACCCAGATTCTCAGGGTCCCAAGGGGGTCAAGGCTTCCACTGCAAAAACCCCTATCCCCTCTGATAGGGATTCAAGGGCACTGGACAGATAGGGGAAAAAGGTTTACACTTCTGCTACCTTGGCTGTGAGGGCTTTAAATTGTCAATTTCATATACTTAAATATCAGCAGTACTTAATGTCACTGCTTAAACAGAAAATGTTAACAAATTCTGCATGTGCAGAAAATGAGGAAATGCAGGATTTATTGCATGCAACTGAACAAGTGGGAAAGCATACTTTGCAATGTGGTTTTGATTCTCTGGAGGCCTCTTGCAGGGCCACTGTTACGGATTCTGTCATTAGGCTTCATGCTTGGTTAAAGGAACAGAATCTGCCTGATCATGTTAAAGCAAAATTATTAGATGTTCCATTACAGCATGATACTTTGTTTGGTGTTAAAGCAGAAGAGGTGTTGAAGAAAATGGAGGACAAAGCGAAATCTATGCAGACAGTTAAGGATTTCTTACAGGTGCAGCCACCCAGATTTAGCAGGAACTGGCCTACAAAGAATTGGTCCTTTCCAATGTCAGACAGGCCACAAAGAGGCAGATACAGACGCCCCAGAGGCAGATCCCAGCCCCAAGGCTCATACAGGCCTAAACAATGGGGTGCTTCTACCTCCAAAAGCGGAGAAGACAAATCACAGCCATACAGGAAACAGTCCCAATGACTTTCCTCTGCCAGCACCAAGCACTTATCTTTTGGCAGCCCCTTAGGGGGAAAACTAGCACTTTTTTCACAAAATTGGCACATGATCACCCAGGACAAATGGGTCTTGAACATAGTGTCTCAGGGCTACAGGTTCCACTTTCACACCCTGCCAAGGGCAAAAGGTATGCCAGACCTGCCACACAATCAATGGACAGAGGCACAAAAGCAAGTTTCATCCCTCATGGACATGAGGGCCATTCAGCGAGTACCACAGCAAGAGCAGGGACAAGGAGTTTACTTGAGACTTTTCTTGGTACCCAGAAAGGACAAAGCCTGGAGACCAATATTGGACCTATCTGTTCTAAACACATTTCTGGACGTTCCAAAATTCAAAATGTTGACTCTGCAGCAGTTTCTGCCCATGCTGGGCAAGAAGGCTTGGCTTGTAACTTTGGACCTAAAAGAGGCATACCTGCATGTCCCAATCAGACAGTCTTGCAGAAGATACCTCAGATTCATAGCTGGCTCAATGCACTACCAATTCTCTGCACTGCCCTTTGGCTTATCTACTGCACCCAGGGTCTTCACAAAATGCCTGGCACCAGTAATTGCATTTTGCAGACAAAGAGGAATTCAGATATATCCTTACTTGGACGACTGCCTTATTCAAGCAGAGAACAAGGACATTCTACTAAAGCATCTGATGTTTGTAAAAAGATTACTAATTTGCCTAGGGTACACAGTAAACAGAAATAAATCAAAACTAGTACCCTCTCAAGAGATAATATTCCTGGGTGCAAGCTTAAGTACAACTGCCCAGATGGCTTATCTCACGCCAGACAAACAAAGGCAACTGACTTCTTACCTCAAAATGTTGGCAACAAAGACCCAGTTATCTGCAAGAAAAATTCTGCAGGCTTTGGGCTTCATGGCATCCTGCATTCTGCTAATTCCATATGCCCGACTGCATATAAGGAAACTACAATGGTATCTAAAAAGTGTTTAGACTCAACATTGCCACAGCCTGGAAACATTAATTACCCTCATTCCCTGCCTGTAACAGGAGTTTCGATGGTGGGCACAGGCCTGTCACCACAAGAAGGGACAGCCATTCACTTTACCCACAGCCAGGAAGACCCTAACAACGGATGCATCAGATTATGCCTGGGGGGCCCACATGGCAGGAAAATGTATTCAGGGCACATGGCCCGCAAGACAGATCCATCTTCATATCAATCAAAAAGAGATGCTAGCTGTTCAGAATGCCCTGATAGCTTTCAAGGATCTACTTCATACAGGACAACTACTGATAAAGACGGACAATACTACAGTCATGTGGTACATAAACAAGCAGGGAGGCAAACATTCCTACCCCCTCTGCAGACAAGCCATGACTTTGTGGGACACAGCATTGACTTATCAAGTTCACCTGCAAGCACAATTCCTGCCAGGAAAGATAAATACTCTGGCAGACTAACTAAGCAGAAACCTCATGGATCCCCACGAGTGGAAACTGGATCCACAAGTCTTCAGCATGTTAACAAGGAAATAGGGGTGCCCAGACATAGATCTATTTGCCTTCCCTCACAACTGCCAACTACAGAGATTCTGCAAAAGGACTTATCACAAGCAAGCATGGAAAGTGGATGCCTTATCCTTCAGCTGGAAAAACCTAACAGTATATGCCTTTCCTCCACTGCCTGTCCTCTCCAAGGTACTCCTAAAGGTCAGACAAGAGAAGCCAAAAATGATACTGATTGCCCCAGACTGGCCACGCCAGCACTGGTACCCAATCCTAAAGAACTTGTCTCAAGGTCCAGCCTGGACATTGCCTCAAATTCCTCACTTACTGACCCAACAAAACAATCAGATCCTGCACAGCCAACTCAGGACCTTAAATCTGGCAGCATGGCAGATAATGTAGCCATTCAGAACACTCCTCTCTCCAAAGCTGTGATGGATGTTATTTTGGAGGCCAGGAGGCCCAGTACCAGAAAATCTTATGCAGAAAAATGGAAGAGATTCTGTGCTTGGAACCAGGCACAAGGAGTTGACATGTTTGTACCAAATATTCCTCAGATTTTACAATACTTAACTGAGATGCTGGACAAAGGCCTATCCTTTTCATCAATTAAGATCCATGCCTCTGCCATTTCAGCCCATTACAATACGGAGCCACCAATCTTTTCTCATCCTTTAATAAGGCAGTACCTCAGAGGGGCTAAAAACATAAGACCTCCACGGAGAGCATCAATACCTGCATGGGACCTCAATTATGTCTTGGAAAAACTCACACTGCCTCCTTTTGAGCCAGCCTCAACAGCTCATATAAAATTCTTATCCTGGAAAACAGCTCTGCTCCTAGCAATAACCTCTTCAAGACGAGTCTCGGAGTTACAGGCACTCATGGCTGTGGAACCTTTTATCATTTTCCATCCAGACAGGGTTTCTCTGAGGACAAACCCAACATTTATGCCTAAGGTGGTGTCCAGTGTGGCCCTTAACCAAACCATTCACTTGCCTACCTTTTATCCAAACCTACAGAACAAGGATGAGAGACTTCTGTATTCTTTGGACATACACAGACAGCTACGCTTCTACTTGGACAGAACTAAAGCTTTCAGAAAGACTGAGCAACTTTTAGTGGCATATGCTGCAGGATCACAAGGAAAGGCTATCTCAAAACAGACTATTTCAAAATGGATATGCCTTTGCATTCGTTTCTGCTACTCACAACATGGCAAATCAGTGCCTAAGGGCATTAGGCCACATTCAACCAGAGCAGCAGCCACTTCAGCAGCCTTCCTCAGGGGAGTACCAACCAAAGACATCTTAGAGGCTGCAACTTGGAGTTCAATGCACACTTTTACAAAGCACTACCATTTACCTCTCTACTCTAAATCCAGAGCAGGCTTTGCCACAGCAGTTCTGCTGGGCCTCATAGCCTCTCCTAATCATATTTAGCCCCAGCCACCCAACCTCAGCTTTGGGATTCAACCCAAGAATAATGACTGCAACAGTGAAACACAATGAACATAGTACAGTTGTGTACCTACCATAAATGTAGATGTTCGAATGTATTCACTGTTGCAGTCCAGGTTACCCTCCCACCACCCCCCTTACTTTTGCTGGATCTTATCTGTACTTCTCTATTCTATACAACCTATGTGGTGTATTTGCTTGTAGATGAAGGAAATGTTTACCTTAGTGCATGCGTGTTCATTGGCATAATTTTTTTTAGCCTACCCTTTTGGGGGCACCTGACATCTGGGGCAAGAAAAACTGAAGAAAATGGCGTCACGGCTGCATCTTTTATACCCCTGGCGCACTGACGTCAGGGAAGAGGCGACAGCAACCGACACCGGATCAAGACTTTGGAATTCAGGCTGACTGCGGGTAGCCTGCCAGCAGGATAACCCAAGAGTAATGACTGCAACAGTGAATACACTCGAACATCTACATTTATGGTAGGTACACAACTGTACTTTCTGTATCCAAAAATGTTTTTGATTCCTAGGAAAAAGTATTTTGAAGAAAGCTGGATTCAGCAGCAAGAATCTCATACCTGCCTCTCAACATTCCCTGATTGTTGGGATGAACTTTCTTCTTCTCTTCCTAATGAACAGTGAATAATCGTTATCTGCAAACTCTGTGTTGTCCCCATTTTTAATATTTTTTTCTTACTTCCACAGTTTTGTCAGGAGCAACTATTTCTGCTGATGTGATTGCATCTTTACTAATATATGACCTGTCTGCTTTCTCTTGGCCAGGTTTGGAGCCGAAAAAATATCATACAATGTGTTCTTTCAACTACCAAATCCTGCTGTGGATCAGGAATCCAGTTGCTTATTCGTACTCTCATAAAATGAATGGGTGCATTCTGTCTTCTAACTCTCATTTGTTTAAATCAGCTCTACTTGAGAAACATTGTGCTCAGTCAATCTTTCTTCATTTCAGCCTCTGATATTTTTATAGCTTTATCAGCTCATCTGAATAATTAGTTTAAGCTTTGTAGAGTATAAGAATGCCTTTGATTATGCACAGAAATAGATAAATTACACCCTGTTTCAGCACTGATATATATATATATATATATAGAGAGAGAGAGAGAGAGAGAGAGACAAACCCAGCCTTAACAACACATAGTGGTATGCTTAACAATTAAGCACCCCCTATGGGTTAAGGTTGGGTCTGCACTAAAAACAGACAGCGCTGACCAGTAAATAGCAGCAGCAGGAGCATGAAGTGGCTTTGCTTCAGTTCCCCTTTTCTACCTGCTTTCTGCTGAAGTACACACAGTACTTTGGTTACAACTGTTTCCCTTAGACAGGGAATAAGTAAGCACATCAATCACTTCCCCATTGCTTTACTGGCTTTCAAATCTGGAGCAACACATTGCCTTTTTTTTTTTTACTATTGCTTTTAATTAATTTGTAGTACATGGAGAAGATAAATCTGTATGCACTGCAAAGAATTATGAGCAGGTAGGCAATTGTAACCGTTTTATTATGTGTTCTCGACATGGATGCCAAGATTCACCTTTTCAGCTTTGCTGTCTAAATGAATTTCTTGGCATCCATGTTTCGAACATAGTAATGGAATTATGATCGTTGACCTGCTCATAATCCTCTGTGTTCGACTGTATGCATTCCTTCAGTGTTTCACTTATTTTAAACACCTTTGAGTGCAGTTTGCTGTAAGTAATTTAGAGAGAAAACACTTTTCTTTACCAAAGTTGACATTTGAGTTGCCTTTTTTTTTTTTCTTGCTAAATAGCTTCATCATTCGTTTCAAGTGAGTAGGCATGCAGTGCAAGTGACCATTAACAAATCTATCCCAAATTCTGAATTGCCCCAAAGCACTGTCTGCTTAAGTGACTTGTTCAAGGTTACACAGCAGGCAAATGAAGGCTAGGGGAATCAAACCTTGTACCTGTTAGAGTTTTCTGTTTTCTAATTTATTTTCTCTCACCTTCTAATTTCTTCTTTCCAGGCATCCAGGCAGTGTAAGTAGAAGCTGATTAATGAATTTTATCTAATTTGACAGCTTTAATATTTAGTTTTTTCAAAACTGCAGTTTTCACAAAGGGAGCACTCTATTCAACCTGCTGATCAGACTGCAGTTATCTTTGTAGTCTGCTCAAAGTGTTTTCTTCCTGTTAGGCGTTTTAAAAAATATAAGCAGCTAAGGCTAAAAGTCGGTCATGCTGAGGTTTCCTCAAGGTTAGTCTGTCGCGAGGTAGAAGGTATTGCCTGCTCTACTACTAGCACAGGCATTGAGTTCTGTGTGCAGCCGTTTTCCTGGAGAAAGCAACTCCTGCCAGTTTTATTTAGTATCCTTTGCTGTCTGTACCTTATTCAGTTGTATTTTGATTCTTTTCTTTATGAACATGATACACAGAACTCTTTTTTTTTTGTAGTGCTCATGTGTTTTGGCTCAAAAGGCCTATCAACAGGGCTCTGTTCAGGGTTTTCTTGTCATCAGTATGCACTGGTGTTTCTTTTTTACTGACAAAACATACCGGAACAAAACGGAAAACAGCTGTTAGGTGTGTTGCACAGCAATTTGGTCTTTGGTTTATGCGGATTCTTAAAACATGTCAAATGTTTGAATTTGGTTATTATGTTTGCAAAACTAAAACCTTTACTTCAAATAACACTCACAGGGCTTTTGAGATTTAGGAACTGATGACATGCATTGTAGGTGAGACCTCTTGTCCGTTTAAACCAAGGATCTTTTTCCATTTGAGTTGCATTCACAGTTCTAGACAGAGAAGTGCCTTAAAAGACAGAACCCAACTTCTGGAAACTACATTTAGTGCCACTGATAAAGTGATTTGTCGCAGTCCAAAAACATTGTGATATATATATTTTTTTCTGCCCAGTGAACACTTTTGTGGATTATTGATTTACTTGGTTTGTACTTTCCAGTACTTAAGGAAATCATGTAGCTTTACTGTTAAGTGCTGTCATATTTTGGCCATTTGGATAGGCGCCATTCACATACATATAGGCATCTTTTTTACTCATTCAGATATTTGCTGCTTGTTGTTTACCAAATATAATGCAATGCTTTTATACTACTATAAACTTTGTTGTCTTCTTATATACTTAGATGTGTTAACAGTGGCTACTGGCTCTGAATTGCTACTCTTCCATACTTTTGTATTTAAATACAGTAGCTAATTAGTTTTACAGTATGAACTGAAAAAGACCTTTTTGAGTGAAACCTGATTTGTGTTTTGTGGTGGTGGCCATCCTAATAAACAGTGTGTTTGTTCTATAGCAATATTTAATGCTGTCGTTGTATTGCAAGAGTCTGCATAAAATCGTATATGCACACAAGCTTTCTCTGTCCGTCTTTCTCACATGTGCGTGTGTGTGTGTTTATGTATACATTTTTATTTTATTTTATTTTACATTTGTTTACCGAGGAGGTCCGACTGGACAAAGCTGTCCATTTTCAGCGGAGGCCCAGGGAGAAAAGCTCCAGAAACAATTGCTAACATACTATACCTAAGATATTTACATGAGCATTGTGGTTTACACATACATTTATAGAATATAGCAGATAACGGGTCTACTTTACATTACCGAAGCGACAATTCACCGACACACAAAACACCGACCCCAAATAACCGAAAACACACAACACCGACAACTCACAAAACCGAACACCATTACACCGACACAAACAACGTAAACTACACGACACACAATGACATATCCACTAACCTTAACCCAAACCTTAAGGTCCGACACTACAGCACAGTTACCCTACCCGCACCCTAACCCTAACTCACTTAACCCACCCCTACACCTAAAGACTGTCACTATCGCACACTTAACCTACCTGCACCCTAACCCTAACTCACTTAACCCACCCTAAAACATAAAGCCCGTCACTATCGCACACTCACCCTACCCGCACTCTAAACCTAACTCAGTTAACCCGTCCCTAAACTACAGTCCGTAACTATCACACACTTACCCGAACCCTAACTCCGACACTGCCGCACACTCACCTTTCCCACACCCTAACCCAAAATCCCACAATATCGCACACTTACCTGACCGCTCCTAAATCCGTCACTATCGCACACTTACCGAGTCGCGCTCACACGTTACCCTTGTCGGTCTTTCAGCTGTCGGCAAATCACCGTTTCGGTCAACTTACCTGTCGGTCGTTTCGTCTCGGTCTTCTGCGTGTCAGTGAAGTGTCAGTTCAGTAATCTAAAGGAGACCTCAGATAACATATGATTGCATAAGGTATTTACATAAACATAGTGGTTTAGACATACAATTAAAAGTATAGCAGAGTAACATATGATTGTTGTTCATACAGTATATTTAGTAGAGATAATCATGAAGATGTAATGAAGATAAGAGAAGAAAGGAAAAACTAAAAATACTAGCCAGTATATTGCTTTTAATCAGCTCACAGGTTGCTCACCTTAAGGTTGAAAAGCAAATTAAAAAAAATAGATAAACATTCTTGCCAACAGAAAAATATGTCTATGAGCTGCTTTCTCCATTACTTGAGTAAAACGTCCAAGTACCTAGCGAATAAGGGTTCACTTAATAGTTAAAGACTCCTGTTGGCAAACTAGCGTTTTTTGTCATTACACAGCTTCATGCTTAATATAGAAGATGATGTGTGCTTCCCCATCTGCAACCCAAGATAAGCTGGTACAAATAGATGCCTCTGAAGTTGCGTTTGGGGCAAATTATTTTGAAAATTCTGGGGCTATTAGAATGAGCATTGAACACAGTGTATTTTTAGTTGTTTAAAGACTTGTTCCATTTTACTTGTCCATTTCATCTTCAGTGCAGCCTTACCTTTGGTCTCGTAAGTCATGGGGAAAACAGTAGTGGCAGAATCAGGAAGAAAGTTCCACTAATAGCTAACCAGGCCACTGGGGGAAAAAAAAGCTTTAACTTATTTTTTGTTAGTTTTCATAGGGAAGTTCTGCAGTACTTTTGAGTCTCTGTCTGTTACAAAGCCTATATTGTGGACTTGTCATACTTAGCTTGCACTTACCTGAGTTAGACATGAATCCATCTTGATAAAGTGAAATTAAAAAGGCTTGAACTTTAGGTAGATGGCTTTTCCACTTTTCAGAGAATATTTACAAGTGTTATCCAGATAGGCTGTGGTGTGTCTGGCATGGGGTATAATAATTTTGTCCATCAGCCTCTGGAATGTTGCCGTATAGAATTCAAATGATGTGAGTTAACTTTAGGCTTGGGGTACTTCTCTTATAACAAAGAGTAGATATGGTGGTAGCTTGTCCCAGTTTTCCCCCATCTAACTCAGTAGCTATGTGTAAAAAAGTTTACTATTTTGTTAAAATGTTCAACTAGCCTATTCATGTCTGTAGCTGTTTCATTTCAAAACACTACAAAGTTCATGAATTACTCTGGGCACGAGTTGAACACCTTGGTCATTAGGAATTTCTTATGAAAGTCTTAACCTAGGAAAGACCGTTACTGATTTAAACACAAATGATCTGTAATTCCAGTAAAAGCACCAACCACAGAAGAAAAAAACTGGAACTAGACTGAATACAAAGGAGCAAATTTAGCATACACAACACTTTATTCCATGATTTTGTCCAAGACTTCATCAGAATACACATTATTACAAACAAGGTTAAATACAAATCCCAACCAATAGAAATCCACAGTCAATTATAATCATAAAAGAACAATACACATTTAAAGAAACAATATACATTTAAAAAAATCTGTGCACACTATTTGTGCAAACTTTTTGTGCAAATACACTCTACGCATTTTTAAAAAACATTTAATATTGACAACGTCATTAAGTCCAGGTTTTTTATCTGAGTTTAATTTAAATTGCCATAAGGTTTCTCTTTGCTCTAAATCCGTCTTAAAATCTCCACCCCTCAAATCACTAACTCCCTGTTCTAAAACAGAGAATAAAATCTTATAGTTCTGACGCTTCAAGAAAGCATTCTTTTGATACTATAATAATGCTCCGTGATTCTAATACAAAAAATGTCCGCGTTGTCATCCCTATATAGAATGCAGTGCAACTTGTACAAACCCCTATATAAAACCAATCCTTTGCTTTTACAATTAAACTGTCCTGGTACCTTGATAGTGGGTCCCCTTCACATGGCTGACTTTTCATAAAGTCGACTTTCATATGGCTGAGACCATATGATCTAGTTTTGAAAACTGACCATGGGGAACCGCTATCTCCGTACAGTGCGGAATGGGAAATTTCCCACTTCTGCACTGTAGTGTGATCTCTGAGTTGGTATATTAAATTTACGGGGGGTGTGGGGGGCGGAACCCTCCACGGGAATTGCAGGGGGCCGTGTTTGTTGTGTTTTTATGTTTATTTTACATGGTTGGCATTCTGAAAGTCGATCATATGGTCTCGACCATATGAAAGTCGACTTTCTGAAATGTCGACCATGTAAAGTAGACCCCTTGATAGTATACAATAAATGGCTCAAGGTAACATATGGTCCTTCTAAGAATACCCTGCAAATATTGCAACTTCCACACTTGTGCATTCCATTTGGCTTATTTGTATTTAATATTCCTTCTTTATATTTAGTTCTCTCTCTCTCAAATAATTTTAAGTTATATTGGTTCTTATATACAAATTGTGGACGAGGACCTACTATATTGTATAAGTCCTGATTCCCTTGTAATATTTTCCAGTAATCCTGTATAATGCTCCTAATGTGGATCCACTATCCAATTTCATGTCTAAACTGCAATAAGCATTGGTGTCCGACCTATAATTTCTGTTATTTTTGGTTTTGGAACAAATAAATCGTACTTCTAATATAGCGGGATAGTGTGTATTTCTTCTATTTAACACCATTCCTGCTAGTTCCCTTAAATGTTCTTCTTTATATCCCCTATCTAAAAACAATGATATAATGAATTCAAATTCTTCAACTAAGTGGCAATACTCACTAGACGTATGACTAGCCCTAATGAGTTGTCCTTTAGGTATAGTGCCCTTTATAAAACGGGGATGCTGACTATTGTAGATAGCTATTAGTGAAGGTATTTTTACGATGTATCCTGCTCACAAACTTCTTTTTAATGATGTCCCATTTCAAGGTGACATCTAAACAATTGACCTTTGAACCTGCATCCCCCAATGTATATTTTAAAAAGTCAGACTCTAAGTTTAAACATCTTATAAACTCTTCCACTTTTCTTTGAGCCCCCAAAATTATAAAGAACAAATCATCTATGAATCTTTTCAAATAAAATAAAACACCTGATGTTGTTTCATAAGAATTTCTAACACTGAATACTCCCACCAACCCATAACAATGTTGGCAAAGGAAGGGGCTGTTGGGGCCCCATAGCAACTCCTCTTTTCTGTCTGTACACTTTTGTATTGAATATAAAATGGTATATTGAAGATTTACCCACAGTTGGCGTGGTTTAATCATGGGGACAAAGCCCAAGTGATTAAATAAAGTCAACCGTGGGTAAATCTTCAATAAACCACAACCATGGAGTCGGTTATTGCTATTATACAATGACATTATTTAAGAAAAAATGCCTACTTTTCTTAAATAATGTCTTTGTATAATGGTGCATTACTGTTCTTCCGTGGCTGGTGGTATACTGCTTCCTTGTGTTGATGTACTGCGCATGCATATGGGACTTGCGTTCCCACGCATACCCAGTACATCAGTGCTCGGGAAAGTAAGCAACGGAGAAAAGAAGATCTCTGTCGCTCCACTTTTCCTTTATTATTATTATTTTTTTTTTAATTAAAAAAAAATAAAGGTTCGGGAAGTTTAGGATAGGAGAGAGACAGAATGGAGGAAATACAAGGAAAATCAGACATGTGTCTTTAGTTTTAAACAATGTACTTGATTTCCCTTGTTTTTTCTACACGATGTCTCTCTCACATGTCCTCCAGACTACAAATTTTGTTTTTATTTTTGTTAAAAAAAAAAAAAAAAGTTAAAATTAAAGAATATACCAACAGAAAAAAGTCCGGGCGACCAAACCTTTTTTTCCATTGGTATATTCTTGGATTTACAGCGGACATGCTCGTTGGGCTGGCCAATCAGCATTCTTGTTTTAGAATGTTAATGGCCAGTCGTATAATTGTTATTTAACAATACATCAATCAAGCCACAGCAAAAGTTACATTCATTGTTCGAAAGGTCAGAAAATTTCACCAAAAATTCTCTTACATATTCATTGCTGACATCATGTGGGATACATGTAAATAAAGACACAACATCAATAATAAAAATACTATGCTTTTGAGAATCAAAACTAAACACTTGAGTAAAATTTCTAAAATTATTTAAAAAAATCCCACATCTTTTAGGTAGGAATTCATTTTCCTAACTAGTGGGTTTAGAAAAGAATCTACAACCAAGGAAATACTTTCAGTGATATAACTGGGACCAGAAAAAATGGATCTAAATGGGAGGTTTGTAGTACATTTATGGACTTTCGGTATTCCAAATAAAGTCACTAACTTAGGTTTCTCTGTATTGCAAAAATCTAAGTTATTTTATCCAAATTGCCATTCATTAAAATTTCAAATAAGAAGGAATATACTTTTCTATAACATGCAAGCACTTCATTAATGTCAGTTAATTCATATTCATTCACATTGTTTAACGTGATTTCAATATTGTGTGTATACTTTTCCTGATCCATAAAGATGAAGGTACCACCTTTATCACTCTTCATAATTCTAACGTTCTTGTTTTCTCTTAATTCATTCAAGGCTAATTTTTCATTTCTAGCCAAGTTGTTGTAATATTTTTTATTCCTATAACCTATTATTACTATATTATATAACGATCATTATAACTTAAAATTTTTATTTGAGAGAGATAGAGCTAAATATAAAGAAGGAATATTAAATAGTAATAAGCCAAATGGAATGCACAAATGTGGAAGTTGCAATGTTTGCAGATTTATCTTAGAAGGACCATATGTTAACTTGAGCCATTTATTTTATACTGTCAAGGTACCAGGACATTTTAATTGTAAAAGCAAAGGATTGGTTTATGTAGGAGTTTGTGCAAGTTGCATTGCATTCTATATAAGGATGACAACGCAGACTTTATGCATTAGAATCAGGGAGCATTATTATAGTATGAAAAAGAAAGATCAAACGAATGCTTTCTTTAAGCACACACCGAAGTGTCAAAACTATAATAAGTTTTTATTCTCTGTTTTAGAACAGGGAGTTAGTGATTTGAAGGGTGGAGATTTTAAGACTGATTTAGAGCAAAGAGAAGCCTTATGGCAAATTAAATTAAACTCGGATAAAGAACCTGGATTTAATTACATTGTCAATATTAAATGTTTTTTAAAAAATCGTAGCGTATTTGCACAAATAGTGTGCACAGATTTTTTTTAATGTATTTTGTTTCTTTAAACATGTATTGTTCTTTTAAGATTATAATTGATTGTGGATTTCTATTGATTGGAATTTGTATTTAAACTTGCTGTTTGTAATAATGTTTATTCTGATGAAGTCTGGGACGAAAGCGTGGAATAAAGTGTTGTGTACACTAAATTTGCTCCTTTGTATTCAGCCTAGTTCCAACATTACTAATTTTTTCACTATGCACTCTGCACAGACTGTTTGCAAAGGTGAGTCCTCGGGTAATTTTGTTGCGTAACTGGTAATCCCCATAAGATACAGGAAAGCATTTTTATATTTTTAAAAGTGGACCTACAGTGCTAATTGCTGTGCATTCGAAAGCCACTTCTAGTATGGGCAAAGGTGTCATAAGAGTTTTAAATCTGGGGTTGAGTACTGTTGTTTGGCACTCTGGGTATGCTGCACAAAAGTTCTGTATGTTTGTCATAATATCACATAATATCAGGTCAGTAAAATCTATCCAGAACTTTGACTTTTGTTTTATCCATTCCCAAATGACCACCCAGTATCTTGGTGTGTGCTAATTTGATTATAGGTGTTCTCAAGGGTCTTGGAACTAATGACTAGCTCAGTGCCTGTTCATTTTCTTTGGTTAACCTGTAATTGTAAATCCTTTCTTAGCTCAAAGTAAGGGAGTGTGATGGAGCTATTCTGATCATTGGGCTCTCCATCTATTTTCTGACTGTTCTTTCTCCTGCTGATTAGTGCATTGTCTTTCCATTCAATACCTGAAATTGATATAATTAATCTGGTTGCAAGCAAAATCGTTGTTCTGATTTGAACCGGAGGCTGTTGCATCTTTTCCAGTAAGTACAGGTACAGGTTTTTCCCCTTTGTGTAATTTATCCCCGCATGAAAGTAATTTTCTTCTGTTAAGAAAACTAGCTGCTTCCTTTTCCTCAGGGATGGTTTTACCTACTTTTCCCATAGAGTCCTGCTTTTGTTTTAGCTGACTGTCTGTCTTGACATAAAGAAAATCTAGAAATCCTAGTAATTCTTTCCCTTCTACTATGGTAGCACAGTTCTTGCGTTTGGTGACAGCAGTGATGCAGTGCAGATTGTATACTACTAAAAGTTACAAACTTAGCATGATTAAATTGTGTTGGTACACTTTGTTTAGCAGACTTCTAACTACTGTTAAGTCTTTTTCACATGTATATTACTGCAATCATTGACTGGGCAGTATTTGGCAATATGTCCTTTAGGAGAGCATTTAAAACAAACTACTTTAGATAAGAGCAGATTTTTTCTTGGTTGCAAGGGATCATACTTACTTGAAGGCTTATTTTTCCTATGTACATGCAAGTTTAACTTTGAGTTCTCAGATTCAGTTTGTAACAAACACTGTACTGCAATAGCTAGCTATTTAGAAGAAGTAAGTTTGCTATTGGATATCCACTTTAACTGGGAGTGGCCTACTAAATTTATCCACAACTAAAATTTCAAAAAATTGCTTACTTTGCTTACATGAAGCTCTTTCCATGGTTTTAAAATATGTTTTAAATCAGCAATTTGTGATCTTGTCTGTGCGTACTAAATGTGTAGTTGTGTAACTTGTATTGCCATTCAGATGAAGCTTTTGTACTCGCTAGAATTTTAGTTGAAACTATGTACACTAGTGTCTTCAACATCCATACAAGTTTTCATAGCATCTCTGGATAATTGAGAATGAAAAAGCTTTAGTCAAATTGTTCTGAGGTCAGTTCTTTTTAGCTACATTCCATTCAGGAGCCATTAGATAAGTCTGTGTTTCATCTTCTGAGCTGAGCTTCTAGGTTGCACTGGACTTGCGAATCCTCAGTGAGGAAGACTGTTGGTGCTTGAAGTATATTGCTGGAGGATGACATGTTGTTCAGCAGGTCTCACTTGAACACTGACCAACCATTGCTCAGCTCCCTCTTAAGGACTAGCTATGCAATGGTCAGAGATTGCTGCAGTGATGGCCACTCAAGTCTTATTAAAGTTTACCAAAACCTCCAGTCATTTTCTCCATATTCTCACAGAACTTCATATCGACATTTCAGTGTGCATACAATTTTATTTTTCATTTGGTCTCTCAATTAACAAACTGCAATGCTCAGTTTTGCAAGGAGTTCAGCAAGTGACCTTTCTACTGCCACAGAAATTTTTCCTGAGGACAGCAGTACTCCATACAGGCACAGGGCAACTTCCAGTTTTCAGTTCAGTATTTAGTTTAAGTGACAAGCTTTTCAGTTAACATAATGCAAGTTTGTCTGTAGACAGTCCTTTACTAATTTTATACTCTGGTGGACAGCATCTCCAAGGTAAAACGGACAACTTGAGAAAACCACAATATCCTTTACATTCTGTCCTTCTGATTCAGCAGTTATGTCTTCAAGCTGCATATTAGATTCATATTGGCATTGCTAGTGCTACAGCTTCGAGCTCCTGAAACCTTTTCCTTCCACAGTGCTCCTGTCCTCTCAACTTGTTTTCCCCTCAGATCTTGTCTGCAGCCATTGTGCTAGAATGTAATCTCTACCATGCAACTAAGTGCTGCACTGTTTCTGATAGCTAAACTGTATTTACTGTACAGTTTTTTTTTCTCTCCGAGTAGTTAGGACTTTATCAGCGCCATTTTGGTCCTTTCATCTGTGTACTTTAACTCATTAAGCTCCGGGTCATCATGGGCCTTTTTCTTAGCTCCGCTGCCTTAGTGTGCCTGCAGTTTCTGCCTGATGAAAATGGTAATGTAGAATAAAATAAGTGCTTTAGCCAGTTACTCTTCTAAGGTCACTTTATTTATGTGGTGAATGAATAAAAAAAGAACTCTGCTTCTTTTTACAAGACAAAACTCAGGCATACCAAATTTGTTGTACTTTGGTGAATATATTCATCTCATGCAGTATTCCCTTGCACACACAGTTTTGGCAGCATAGCTGGTTAGTAATAAACGAACAGTCCTTATAAAGACACAAAGACAAAGGAAAGTACAGTCAGTTTCTCGTCTCAGTTCTGTATAGGTACGAGCAAACCTAAGTACATTTTCCTTGCATTTTTCCACACAGCCAGAGGTATATCCAAGTGACAACTTCTCTCCCTCTTATACATGCAACTCATTGATTCCCATCATATTGAAAAGCTCAAGGATCAAAGGCCAAGACTTGTTCTTGTCTTCATATGAGACCCAAGAGACCCAGAGACTGCCCATGCTATGGAATACACTTCCCATATATGTCAAGCAGAGCACTTCACTGGCCCTCTTCAAGAGAAGTCTTGATGAGTGGATGGCAAATGGAAAATTCACCCCGGAGATCACTCCAGTAGCTTGTACTTGACAGAGGCACCACGGTAATCCTATGGGCTAGGCTTGTAAAGGCTCCAGGGCCATTAGCCTAGTACACGCCTATGAACCTGTGGTGGTTGAGTAGCTTGTGGTTTCAGGCTCTTGGGTTCCTAGTGTAACAGTCAACTATTCTGGTTCAAGTCAAGGATGATTGTGGTGACAAACACAGCCTACGTTCTGATTTAGACCCTTGGATTCTACCAGGGTTCCCTGCAAAGTCTTTATTGAGGCTGCTAGGAATCCCCCTAACTTGGTAGGACTGTTGTATCCATATGGAATTATTTCTTAGTTTGGATGGATTAGTATGCATTATGACTTCAGTCAGTCAGCTAATAGGTGATATGTATCTGTTTTAGGCTTTTGTATGATTTGGGACAAAGTTATTATCCAATAAGGTACACATGACCACTTTCTCTGCACATTGTGACCTTGTAGATGACAGAATTTTGGCACAGCACTAGCTGGCAAAACAGTACCTTGAAGGAGCACTTCATTTTCACATTTTCCCTTGTATAGTACATTATTTTATGTGCTTCACAGGCTTGTCTTTCCATAACTGTAATATGCTTGCTTGGCAAATTTAAATTAATTTCTTGGAAAATTATTTTCCTAGTGGCAGTCACCTCTGCATGTTAAATCTGATAATCTTCAGGCCTTCTTGTGCAGGGAGGCACAAGTCCTTAGAACTTCAGACTATTCCGGTTATTCTAGTTATCCTTAACCCAAAGCAGTCCATTCATCCCCCTGGTTTCTTTGTTGAAAAACATGAGAGAGAAACCTCATAAGCTGGAGTCCTGCTGTCATCCCGGGGGCTGCTTGAATCAGCTTCTTGTTTAAGAAGATGGAACAGAGCATCTCCTTTATTGTAGGGAATGTAAAGCTCACAGTCTCCACATAGATTGCAAACTGCATTGTATCTTGCTATCATATAGTAATGTTGAATTCTGAGGTCACAAAATACTCCATTAAGGGAGAAGCTGCCTCCTTTGCTTGCTTCAGAATTGTCTGCATCTGCATATTTGACATTTGCCCAATAACTACTTGGTTGTCACTGTATACTTTCAATAAACATGCATTATCTTCTTGATTGTGACTCTGGGAGCAGGCCTCATTTGGTAAGATGGTAGTTCAGGGCTCAGTATCCTTTGGCTTTTTTCACCCTGGTAGTTACTGCTGTGGTTTAGGGCAGCCAAAAAAAACATCAATCAGGGTTATCAGTACTGGATTTAACAGAAACATTCTTACTGTGTCAGTTTATCTATGGGAATACCCTTCTTTGTTGGTTAATTGCACCCTTCATCCATCTTCAGTGTTTGGAACTGTACTCTGTCTCCATTGTTGAGATTATCTCTAACTTGGGCAAGTTCATTGACCTCATATCTGTTGTTTCCTTTTGTTATTATTTAGTGGTGAATTTTGCAAAGTGAAAAAGTTGGATGCTGATCCTGTCAGAACAAGGAAGTGGGGACTAAATGTAGAGGCCATTAGCAACAGTGGTTGAGAGGAGATGCTGATCCTTTCAGAACAAGGAAGTGGGGTCTAAATGTAGAGGATGTTAGCAGCAGTAGTTGAGAGGAGTTCTGGAAGTGTATTTCTGAAATGTCCAAGAGCATTTTAATTACATTTACCGAAAGTAGTCTCACTTTTGTATTTGTTTAGGTTTTAACATTTTTTCTTAGAGTAGTTAAATATTAAAACAAGTAGGATTTTCCAGGCACTTTCCACTCTTCATCAATAATTTATACATTTTTTAAGTATTTGAAAACCCATGAAAATAATTATTTTTGAGTTTGCTCCCTTTTGATCCAAGGATGATTTGAAAATGCATAGTCACTGGCTGTCAGAATTGAGAACAGGTATTCAGTCATTTTGTAAACGTTTGAATTTAATTAATTGAAACTCAGTTATGAGTACATTTTCTGGGAAGTGGCACAGGATTTCTTAAGAACTAATAGGGATAGGGCAATGCTTGCTTATTTCCTTAAAACTTAGCAAGAAATGCATGCCTCTAGGATATTGGGAATGGTCCATGGCAGACTTCAAGAAAGTACATGTTTTTCTTAGTTCATTCATTCTTCTTTCAGGAATATAGGTCAGAGCAGTGAGTAATGACTTTAGAAGGTGTGCCATTTTGTTCCTGACCACCTTCCCAGAATGGTCTTTCAGAAGTCCAAGCCAAAAGAAAAAAGGTTTTAGGCTTCTGTGCAAGTCTTCTTATGTGGTGACACCCCCCATAAAATGTCCACTTCTTTCTGTCTCCATGTGGAGAACTTGCAGCTGAGGAAGGAGCTGTTTAAACCACATATTTTCCTTCCACTATGACTATTCATCTTGCACTTGGTCTATTGGTTAAATCAATACTACGTTATCCTTGTGGCATGGGAAGGTGTTAGCAGCATTAGTTTTGCATTTTAATATTCTTTGACCACCCCACCGTCTGCACTATGTCATCCATAGTATTGACAGACATGGGCATTTTTGTAATTGAATTAAAACAAAAGTATAAGAATGGGGACTTTACCATTATCTCTTATCTTTATGTTCTCCACAGTAGTTCCATTATGCATTACTTTCATTTTCATCGTTACCTTTTTTATTGTTGCAGTCACTTCACAGTCCTCTTATCTTTGCTTGTTGCTTATTGCATTAGATCATTTAGTGTTAAAACGAGAACAGCATCCTCTAATAAACGACCACCTTTCATGGATAGCAGATCTGACAGAAGTTGCAAGCCTTTCAGTTCACTTTTAGAAAGTGGTCAGTTTAGATATCAGATATGGAAAGATGGTGTCTGTTGTTGGTTCTGTTTTGATAAACATTAAAAGAAGATGTAGTATTTGTAGAGATTTGAAACCGCGTCTTTTGTTTATGGAGTATATGTGGTGCTTTGTTCAACCTATACTTTTTTCTATTGTGTAGATACAAACCTAAATATGGCTACAGAAACTGAAGAAGCATCAAGTCTGAGACCTGGAACTCCACAGGGACAAAGCAAGAAACCAGATGAAGAGCTAGAGGTATTTTGTGTATGAACTGGCTATCGTCAGTAGGAACGTCCTGTGTTTCAGTCTTTTTTTATCCTTATCCTGGTCAACGTGCTGCTCCATGACAGACCGCTTATGTGACTATCCACTCCCTTTTATGGTTCTAGTCTCTAGTTGTCTCCTCATTTAAAATCCCAAACCCTGTCATTGTTTCTGGTGTCTTCAAACCCACCATAGTTTTGTCTCTGACAGGCTGTATGTCCTGATATGACTACCTCCGTTCTGGCTGATTGTATCCATGACAGGTTGTCTATCCTGACTAACTGCCATTCACTATCTTCATGTCAGGTTGGCTGTCCTGACATTGACCCCCTCCCCATATAATCTCAGTGGTTGTGTTGACCCGTCTGTCATGACAGTGCCATCTCCATTATGGTTATAATATTTTTCATGGGATTTCACTGCTCCTACCTCCACTGTACACCATGGAAAAAGGCTTAGTGCAAGGCCTCCTATTTTGACACTGGCAGTTGTGGTTGGGGTTCTGATTTTTATACACAATTACTTGTCTTGTTTTTTCCACTCCATTTTGGTTCTCAGCTCCATGATCATCTATTTTTGACATCCCCATTCCCAGCACATTTTAGTGTGTATGACCAGGATAGAGGTGTCATTGTCACCCACTGCTATGTTTGTAGTATATAGGTTCATAGGTAGGTACTAGGCTATCGGCCCTAGGGCCTATACAAGCCCAGCCAAAAAGGTAGCCTGGCTTTTGCCACCCAAGAAAATTATTTTCCTGTGCCATTGTCGAGCAGAGCCACAGAGGTGATCCCTGGGGTGAATTTCCTATTTCCCATCCAATCATCAAGATTTTTCTTGAAGAGTGCTAATGAGGAACTTTGTTTGATATATATAGGTAGTTTATTTCAGAGTATGGGAAGTCTCTGGGACAGGAATCTATCCCTCCGGCATGTTCTGTTTATTATGGTGACAAGGTTTAGGTCCCTAGAGCGTGTAGCTCGGAGGGATTGGGATTTCTTTAATTGGAGCATGTCCAACAGCTCTGGGTTTGACATAGCTTTGTATGTTAGGCAGAGATCACCTCTGAGTAGGCGATATGCGACGGAGTAAAGCTGAAGGTTTTTGAGATGGTCTGCATAGGTCATCTGTTTGAAGCCTGTAATCCCCTTTGTGATGTATTTCTGCGGCCTTTCCAGTTGTTGTAGATGTCTTGTGAGGTACATACGAAAAGGGGCATTGTACTTTATAATGGTTCTAATGAGTGATGAGTAGAGGGGAGCAATGACCTCTTTTTTTCTGGATGAGAAACCTTTTGTGATGAGGTGTGCCACGTAGAAGGATTTCCTGACTACTGTGGCAATGTGATTATCAAAGGAGAGACTACTGTCCACCTCTGTCCCAAGGTCTCTTATCACACTTTTGGTGTTAAGTATACTACCGCCTATGTTGCAGTTCATGGGTACAGAGTTTTTACCAAAGGGGATGAAAATGCACTTTTTGGCATTGAGCTTGAGGCCATGGCTTTGACACCAGGCATCTGTCTCAGTGAGGCCCTTTTGTAGGATGTCCACATCGTTAGGAGTTTCGATTATGGCTCCTAGTTTGCAGTCATCTGCAAACTTCATTAGCCAAAGACCTTCTGTGTTTGGTATCTACTTCTCTGAAGTACAGGCTAGCAGGAGAGGACCCAGGACTGAACCCTGTGGTACTCCACTTGTCACTGGTCTGAAGTCTGATTTGGAGTCTGCTACTTCCACAGTGTGGGTTCTGTCAGTGAGCCAGTTGGCAACCCATCTTGTGACATAGGGATTTATACCTAGATTAGTGAGTTTATCTATAATTCCAGAGTGGGGCACGGTGTCAAAAGCCTTGGCAAGATCTAGATAGGCAGCGTGAACCACTCTACCCCCATCTACAGCCCTGGTGACTGCTTCAAAGAAGTCTATCAAGTTAAGGAGACATGATCTGCCTTTTACAAATCCGAACTGGGCGGAGTCTAGAGTTTGGAGATTACCAATGTCCTTGCCCACAAGTTCCATGACGATACATTCCATGGCCTTGCAGACCAGGCTTGTCAGGCTAATGGGGGGGCAGTTCCTGGGGTCCGTGGTGGCTCCCCCCTTGTGGAATGGGATAACCATCCCTGTGCACCATTCAGCGGGCACAAAGCCTGAAGTGAGGCTACGATTGAACATAGTACTTAGGTGGGGTGTCAGTTCATTCTGTAGTCGTGTAGAACGCAGCCTGTGATGTTGTCTGGTCCCACAGATGCTGTGTTCTTGGCTTTGGAGAATGTGGTTTATACCTGTACAGTCGTGATTACAGGAACTTTGTATTCTTCCGGTATAGAGATGGGCCCTTTAGGGGGTGAGAGGGGGGGTAAAGTTAGCACTGAACCTATCTGCCAGGATGTTGGAAATATCAGTTGGATCTGTATCTTTAGTGCCATTATGCTGTAACTCGGAGCAGATCTGAGTGTTGCCATTGAGATTCTTGACATAGCTATAGAATGCTTTGGGGCTGTCTTTAGAATCAGTGGCGATTTTGTTTTCGTAACTAGCTTTGGAGGATTTTATCAGGGATCGCAGCTTCTTACTGAGGCTGACCAGGGAGCTCCTCCACTCATGGAATTTTACACTCTTTTGCAACCGTTTCTTCCTTCTGTTGTACAGTTTGTTTATGGCAGGGGACCACGAGATTGGCTTCCTTTTTTTGGAGGATAGCACGATCCATGCACTTGTGTAAGTGCTTATAAAGTGCAATTGTGTAGGATTCAGTAGCCGTAACTGTATTGTCCATCTGCATGGGTGTCATGAAGTTCACCACTTCTGTCTTACGAAGCATGAAGTTGGCTTTGGAGAAATTTTTTACAGTGGTTTCCTTAATGGGGGGGGGGGGGGCAGGATGTGGATATCTAGGGTGATTAGCTTATGGTTGGATTGGACCAATGAGGCGTTGACTTCAGGTGTGGAACACTTGTCACTCATGACTATATCTAGGATATTGTTGCCACTGGTGGGGGTGTGGATAAGTTGATCCAGGGCACTGGAGTTTATGAATTCAAGAAAGCGTTGAGCGAAGGAGTTGGTACATGAGTAGTTTTCCCAGTTAATGGTGGGGTAGTTGAAATTGCACATTATTAGGGTGTTTGGTTGAACCCTAATATTTTCCAGTACATCAAGAAAAGAGGAGTGGGAATCCTGGGGCATGGTGGGGGATCTGTAGCAAGCTACAATTTGGATTGCAATTTTGCCTAGCGTTAGTTGCACTTGGATAACCTCGGATGCATTATGCTGAGCAACTAGCCTGGAGGTGTGGATATCCTTAACGAATATGGACACACCTCTGCCTTTTAGTGTTCCGGTCCAGGTTGCATTGCCGAAAAGTGTGGTCATTAGACACCCTACTCAACTAAAGCCTGAGCATCACCTTTGTCCTAATTGAAAGGAGAACAGCCACTGTAATCCCTCTATACAAAGGTGGAGTGTCTACTGACCCAGGCAGTTATAGGCCCATCAGGCTAACGAGCCTGATCAGCAAGGCCATGGAACGCATCACCATAGACCTTACAAACAAGGACAAACAAGGACACTGGCAACCTCCAAACGCTTGACCCCACACAGTTTGGTTTTGTCAAAGGGAGATCATGCCTGTCAAACCTGGATGAATTCATTGAAACAGTCACCAAAGCAATGGACGAGGGGAACACGATGCGCACTGCCTACCCTGACCCAGCCAAAGCCCTCGACACCACTCCCCACTAGGGCATAACAGATAAACTCTCCCAGCTAGGCATCAACCCGTATGTTACCAGATGGGTAGCTAAAGTACAGTTGTGTACCTACCATAAATGTAGATGTTCGAGTGTATTCACTGTTGCAGTCATTACACTTGGGTTATCCTGCTGGCAGGCTACCCGCAGTCGGCATGAATTCCAAAGCCCTGGTCTGGCATCGGTTGCTGTCGCCTCATCCCTGACTTCAGTGCGTCAGGGGTATATAAGATGCAGCTGACGCCATTTTCTTCAGTTTTTCTTGCCCCAGATGTCAGGTGCCCCCAAAAGGGTAGGCTAAAACATTGCTTATAAAAAGCATGCACTAAAATAAACAATACCTTCATCTACAAGCAAATACACCACATAGGTGGTATAGAATAGAGAAGTACAGATAAGTCCCAGCAAAGAAAGGGGGATGGTGGGTGGGTAACCTGGGCTGCAACAGTGAATACACTCGAACATCTACATTTACGGTAGATACACAACTGTACTATGTTCATAGTGTTTCACTGTTGCAGTCATTACACTTGGGTTGAATCCCAAAGCTGAGGTTGGGCGGCTGGGTCTAAATAGAATTAGGAGTGGCTATGAGGCCCTGCAGAACTGCAGTGGCAAAGCCTGCTCTGGATTTAGAGTAAAGAGGTAAGTGGTAGTGCTTGGTAAAAGTGAGCACTGAACTCCAAGTTGCAGCCTCCAAAATTTCCTTGGTTGGTACTCCTCTGAGAAAGGCTGCTGATGTGGCTGCTGCCCTGGTCGAATGTGGCCTTATGCCCTTAGACACTGATTTCCCATGCTGTGCATAGCAGAAACAAATGCAGTGTCCTATCCATTTTGAAATAGTCTGCTTTGAGATAGCCTTTCCTTGTGATCCTGCAGTATATGTCACTAAAAGTTGTTCAGTCTTTCTGAAAGCATTAGTTTTGTCCAAGTAGAATCGTAGCTGCCTGTGTATGTCCAAAGAATGCAGAAGTCTCTCCCCTTTATTCTGGGGATTTGGATAAAAAGTAGGCAAATGAATGGTTTGATTAAGAGCCACACTAGATACTACCTTTGGCATAAATGTTGGGTTTGTCCTTAGAGAATCCCTGTCCGGATGGAAAATGATAAAATCCTGCATTTTTTCCTTGTTTTCAGGACATTCAGAGTTTGTCAGCATTTTCTGTTTTAGCACAGACATTAGGTATTGCTGATATTTAAGCATGTAAAACTGGCAGTTTAAAGCCCTTATAGCTAAAGTAGCAGAGGTGTAAACTTTTTTTCCCCCATCTGTCCAGTGCTCTAGAATCCCTATCAGAGGGAACAGGGTTTTTTGCAGTGGAAGCCTTGACCCCTTTCGGACAATGAGATATAGTTTCTGGGTCAGCAGCAGGGTTTTTATAAAGAAATATATGTGAATCTGGAACCCTGTACTACCTATCTGGCTTAACTAGTGCAAAAAACGAAAACAACAAAAAAAAAGAAATGTCAGTCAGCAACCCTGAAGGTGCAAAGTTGTTGTGTAAGCCTTTTGGTATTAAATTTTCAACAAGGCACTGTTTGAAATAAGCGGACTCAAGCTGTAATTTTTTAAGCTTAAGTAGCTTTGAATCAAGTAATTTAATTTATGCACATACATTTGTTGATATATTTATTTATATATATACATGTTTTATAAAACATATTTATTAAAATATATTTTTAATTTTGGGTTTATTATACATAATTTTATACTTCATATATTTATTAAATTATATATACTTCTAGTTTATGTTTATACTTGATGTCATAACTATTGGCAATGGTTTTATTGTATTGAAGATATTTACCACTTCTCCTGTTTATGTATCTTTGAAAATCTAATTTAGTTTATTAGGATATGATGTTGTTTGAGTCACTTCCTGCTTTTAAACTATAAATACTAGCGTTTTTTAACTGTTCTGATTGTCTCTGATGAAGCTGTGACAGGCGTTACGGCGAAAACGCTTGTTTATTAATTTAAATAAATTGCGTTCAGGAAAGAAGCTTTTGTTGGTTTGGCTTACTGGATACAAGGTTGCCTGTGGGTTTGATATCTGGCTTAACTGGTGCAGGGGGTAAATAATCAGGAGACCGACTGGACTCAGAAAATACGTCATCTACAATGTCTAGCACAGGAGGAATAGCAAGAGGCCTGTGTTGAGGCAATAAAAGAAAGTCTCTGAGCCTTTTCTTGGATTCTGATTAATCTTGGCTCTCCCAGTGGAAATGCTCCCTCATGGTGTGCAGGGTTTCCCCAAAAGAATAGTCCTCAGGAGGAGAGGCTGAAGGGATAGATTCTTCAGCATCAGAATCCTCATAGGGAGGATGAGAATATCCCTGTTCTGAAGAGGAATCAGATGAAATAGAAACCTGATCAGAGGAATCATAGTCAGTGTCTTGCCTAGGCCTTTTATCAGGAGGGGGATGGGAACCCCTGATGAAAGTAATTAGGTCCTCGGCCATTTTAAGCATCTGTTTCTTAGGCATGGAAGACTGTCCAAGAGAATGCTGTACGTGTTTCTTTCTTTAAAGGTGTTTTAGACTTTGTCTTGGTTGCTGAAGTGGTCTTGATAGAAAGCTGTGTAGGTCTGAAAACATCCTCAGAAGCTGATGCCTGCTCAGTGGCTCTGGACCCATCTGAGAGAGTAGTTTCCGAAGGCCCAATACCTTGAGTTTCCAGAGACCTAGTTGTCTCCACGTGGGAGTTGGAGGCGGCCTGTGGCTCTGAAGTAGCGGCTGTCAGGGGCTGCGAAAGCGCCTCACTGAGAACCGGCGACTGGCCTAGAAGAGGCTTCGTTGTCGGTTTTGGACCTCAGATGCCTGTCCTTTTCTTTTTCCTTGTGCCTTTTATGAACTCTGTTCCGACGGCATTATATAGTTAAACCTTTGGCCAAAGCAAAATCATTCCGACGCGTAATAGTGCGTTGGTTAAATCTAGCACAAAACCGACAACTAGCAACGTCGTGGTCAGGGCCTAGGCAAGGAATACAATAAGAATGAAAATCCTTATGAGGTATTTGCTTCCCACAAGAAATACAATTGTTAACTTTTACTGACATCGGTCTGGAGCAAGAAAAAGTTTCCCCAACGGGGTACTTAGCTTTATTTAAGACTTCGGATTTGAAATTCAATTTCTTGTAGATTGATATCCAAAACTGCTGCATACACTGATCATTAGTTTATTCTTGTAATCTTGGCATTATCCAGACCAGGCATCGGCAACCTTCAGCATGTGTTCCAAACGTGGCATTTGGAATGATTTTCAGTGGCACACTGAGTGAATTGAAATACTGTAATTATGATCCCATAAAAAAATGTAATTGAGTGAGAGAGAGAGTGAATGCATGTATGAAAGCAGAAGTGACGGTGTGTGAGAGATATTGGAGAGAAAGAGAGACCAAGTTAATGTGTTTCACTGGTTGTTTTATATAAAAATATGGTGGGCTTAGGTTGGCACGCTAAGTGACTTTGCAGCATTACTTTGGCACAACACTACTAAAAGGTTGCTGACCCCAGATCCAGATAATTTTGCAGTTTCTGCAAATGCCCCACCCTGCAACAGGGATATATACGGAAACATCATTTGGGCATGGTAAGAGCTTTCATAGTGTTATTTGCTTATGTACAATGGCAGCCTATGAAAAGAGCTCACTTCCTTATATAATTTCACAGCTCCTTGATCTTCCTTATTCACAGAACATTATGGGATAGCAGGTATGGCAGCTTGAGCTACTTGGCATTCACCTTGTGCTTTCATATAATTACAAGAATAGTCATTGATATGAAGGTTCATGAAATGAAGGTCCGTGAGGTTAAAGCAGGATGTGCTACTGCGGTAACACCTTCTTCTTGCATTATATGGCTTTGTTACACATTGCTCAGTTTTACTAAATATGTGCTTTAAATTTTAGTGGTTCTACTATAATAATGCACTTCCATTTCTATTGTCATTGCAGTTTGGAAGTATCAGAGGAACAGAGAATGAAGATCCTGAAACTCTGGTTAGCTCAGGGAGAGCCCTGTCGAAAACCACACTGAATGACCTTCTGGATACACTAAAACTACTGGAAGAAGAGCCTGAATCGCTTCCTGAGCCCAAGGTCTACAAAAAGGATAAATACGCTTGGATAGATGAGGTAACATTTGAATTGCTTTGAAGGTAGGTGTAATGGTGATGGCCTGCAGAGTGGGAACATTTTTGGTCAAACTACATGTTAAATAGGATAAGCAAACGCACTATACCAACTACAAGACAAACATAAAAGCAACCCAGAACTTTTTTGGTGATCACTAAATAAACTACTCCACCCCCAGCAAGATCACCACTCCCTCTCCAAAAACAGAAAAATACGATAGACTCTGTCCCTACCCAGTTTAATTCCTACTTTATATAATCAATATTATCTCTTTGACACAAATACATTTGCCCTCCTCTCTCTACCTCTGCCTACTCAAAACCACCCACAGCTCTTCAGTTGTAGTCCAGTACTTACCTTACTCATAATGAAAGTTGCTCCTTAAACTAAAAACTACTTCCATAGCTGTAGACCAACTACCATCAGACTACCTAAAAATGGCCACAGAAGTCATAGCCTTCCCTGTGTCCATACTAATTAATAGATCCATAGCGGAAAGATGCATCCCATCATTGTGGAAAAATCCTACATCATGCCACCACACAAAGGTGGCTCATCTACAGAGTTTAAAAACTACAGAGCAATAGAGATTCTTTTCCCTCTCTCCAAAATATTTGAGAAATACATCCATATGCACATGATGCAGTAACTAACCTCAAATAATCTGCTTTTCGAAACATATTATGGCTTTAGGCCCCAGCACAGCACCACTACTGCTCTACTGCATTTTACCAATATAGTAAACCAACATAGAAACAATGGTCTGCTTCTGTCCACCATGTTCTTAGACTTGTCAAAGGCATTTGATACTGTCTCACACCAGCAACTGCTTGATTAACTCACCTGAATATAGAACTTTCACAATATTCCTTGTTGTGGTTTCTTAGTTAACCTGTCTGGAAGGCAACAAGGTGTCAAATGGCAACAAACCTACTCATCTTTTCAACAAGGTACTACAGGTGTCCCTTAGGGCTGTATTGTGGGTCCTCTCCTATTTATTATATTTATTATTGACCTCCACTCGCCATGCTAGTTTAGTTCAGTATGAAGATGGCTCAACATTAATATGTGCGGCCTCAACAATAAATAAGCTCCAAGACATTACACGCAAATCTTTCTCCTCTGTAGAAACCTGACTCAAATAATCAAACCTCCTACTCAACCGCAAGAAAACTAAGTTAATGCTTTTTACCTCAAAAAGTTGCCAAAATCAAAAGCAATCTTTTACCATAAAGTCAAATAATGCTGTCATTGAAACTGTAACTCACAGTAAACTTCTGGGAATTATAATAAATGACAGTCTCAAATATGACCAACATATACTGCACACACCATTAAATCTGTATACCAGAAATTAGGCTTCTTTTATAGGATCAATACATACGTTACAGATACTGCAAAAAAAAAAAAAAACTGTAGCCATCACCTTCTTATTGCCAAGTCTCTTGCATGCTGCTGGTATCCTAACAAACTTAACAATACTCAAAGAAAGAAACTTGCCTCCTGCTACAATAAAATAGCTAAGTTTGCCACCAAACCCACCACTCTCATAGCTTAAAGCAACTAAACTGGCTTGAATTACACAACTACCTAAGATATTCACAACTAACTACAGCACACAAACTCATTCATCATCCAACAAAATGTCCTGTACTAAATACCTTTTATTGTCCAACAAGGGGCCTCTGCTCTATTAACAATTTCTTATTACTTATAGATAAGTCAAATAATGCTGCAGGAGACTCGCTCTGCTCCCAATATGTTGCTAAACTCTGGAATAATATCCCTACGCAAATAAAACTCTCTGACAAACTCAGTAGTTTTAAACCACTGCTTAAACAACATCTTAACCAATCCTGGTCCTGCATGTGTTCATTAAAAGGTTAAGACTGTGTTCACTGTACGATACTCCCAAATTCTCTCCTTAAACAGAATACATTCAACCTCTCGCTGAAATGACAAAACAGTTTTTTTACTAACTGCTGCTTGTACAATTCACTAAGTTGTAAGTGGGCTTTCTCTTTAGTAACTTCCACCTCTGTAAAATTTTAGAATCTATAAATGTAACTACTATTTGTGTATAAATGAAAATAGAAATGTAACTACTCTGTGTTTAACTGGGACATAGTATAGTATAATGCAATGTAAGTTAAATGGAGCTTTTCTCCCCAGGCCTCCACTGAAAATGGGTGTTACCCAGTAGGACCTTCCCAGTAAACAAAGACAAATAAATAAATAAATACATTTTGAAATACTAGTAACAACTAATCCATGAATTTCAGCCGGTTCGTAACAGATTTTTTTTTTTTTTTTTGCATTTATTTGATGTGCTATACTGGATCATGTAAACTGGCCAGCTGACAAAATGAACTGGTAAATGGGATTGCCATAATAGCTGCACACCTATCAATAGGTTTATTAGAGATCTCCAAGTGTGAAAACTACAGTTGTGGAAAAAAAGTCCCTAAAGCAATCAAACTGAATAAAATTCAGTTGCTGGCTTGTAATTAGACTACCTGGATGCCAACAAAGAAGACGTGGAGAAAGTAACAGAAAAGCAACAAGAAAAGGAGATGGCAAAATTCTGGCTGGGAAGAATCATACAGCTGTTTAGCAAAAACAGTTTAGGTTTCAGCTTTGGTACAGGAAATGGCTTCCAGTAATTTTGAAGAAAAAAATGAATCAAACCACTAAAGTGCTTACAGTAAGTGAAACACAGATGGAATATATGCAGTCAAAGTAACACAAGGCATAAAAAAAACAGAATAAACTTGATATTTATATGATTTAATAACACTGCAAAAATCAGAGGCTAAAATGAAGAAAAGGCTGAGCATGAGGATTTGTAAGAGCTGTTCTAAAAAATAATATAGTTGGAAGACAGTGTGCATAAAGTAAGACTGAGATTTTTTGCTGTATCAGAGAAACTGGAAAGAAAAGACTGTATTAATTTTACGAAAGTACAGATAAGGGATTGGACTGGTGTTCAACTGCAGGATTTGTTAATTGAAAGGGCACATCATGTTTGTGCTCCAAATTTGGCCACGAGAAAGCAGCCAACATCTTTATTAGTAAGGATACAATCATAGAAGCAGAAAGAGATGCTCTTTTCAAAATTGTGTCAGAAAGGAAAAGTATTAAAAATTGGAGCAAGTATTTATGGAAAATTATTACTCCCTGCACACCAGGGAAAAGAGAAGCAGGTTTATTCTAGCAGTCAAGAAATGTTGAGAGGCAGGGGTAAGATTCAAGCTGCTGTATCCAACTTTCTTCAGAATATTTTTCCTGGAAGAGCAAAGATAATTGTGGATATAGAACAGGTTAAGAAGAAAATAGAAATACTTAGCCACCAAACAGTGAGCAAGCAAGCAGAAGGGAATTCCTATTCTTTCAGTAAGGACAAAGGCCTTAGTCTTTGCCAGTGAAACATTTTATATTGCTCCAAAAAAAAAACAACCGAAGAGCCGACTAGAAGAATCGTGAGTACTGTGGATTGGAACCAAAGACTGGTGTTTGGAGATATAACCAGCAACATTGTGAAATTACAGAATAAATAGGAAACTGTAAAACATCAGTCCCATTAGATTTATGATTAGACATGTTAAATGTGACTTTCCAAGACGTGGTTGAGAAAGACTGGACTTTTGTTGGTTGTGTTAAACTGATGGGTGAAGTGTATACCTTTAAGTCATTAATGTTAAGGACACTGAAGGGACTGAAGAAGTAACTCTAAATTTTTAAACAAGAAACATCTTTATTAAATTATTATGTATGACATAGGCCATGTTACATTTATATAAATGAAAATAAACCATATTGACACAATCTCAGTTGCAAACATTGTACATTCCAAATTGTGCTGACACGACTGTAGCTGCAAACATTATACATCAGATTTTTAACATATCCAGTCACTGTCAGTCAACTATTATATAGCTCAGTCAAATTCTACCTTATTTTAATCCTCTTTCCTCCTCTGCATGTATTGATCCCACATTTCCCACTTTTTCCTATGTAATTTGCTCCTACCCTTTTCTAAAGGTCCCAGTTCCAGTTGTTTTATCTCTGTTACTATATTTGCTACTTCTAGTAAAGTTGGTTTAGACTTTGATTTCCATTTGCTAGTAATTGTTTTTTGGCAGCCGTGATAATTACACTCTGCAAGGCCTTGCTTTGCTGTGTCTAGACAAATCAGATTCTGCATCATAGCTCAAAAAAACTAATTTCCCTAGTTACTCCAATTTGCTCACCCAGCATCTCTGACAGAGCAGTCTGTAGGGAATCTTTAAAGTCTGCCAATTCATTACACTCCCAGAAAATATGTTTCTAGTTGCCCCTTTCTGTCCCACCAAACCTCCAACATTTGCTGTCTGCCTGCGGAAAAATTCTTTGAAGTCTGCTTGAAGTATAAAAATACCTATGTAAGCACTTCCTGGCAAAGATCCTAAGTCTTCTAGATTTTTGTTGCATATGTGGGAGACATACATACATGCATACATCCTCCCATTGTTTCTTTGTGAAATGCTTATCTAATCTCGCTTCCCAATCCTTCC
>NC_056744.1:104003347-104170847 GCF_019279795.1 Protopterus annectens | reverse complement strand
CAGGAATGCATGGATCGTGCCATCCCAAGTAAAACCAAGACTCACTCCTCAAAAAACTGGAGACCAGTCTGGTGGACCCCGGCCATAAATAAGCTATATAACAGAAGGAGGAAACTATTACATGAAAAGGCAAAATCCCATAATGGGAAGGCCTCCCTGTTCAGTACTAGCAAGAAACTTCGATCCCTCATAAAATCATCAAAGGCTAGCTTTGAAAGAATCTAAAGATAATCACAAGGTGTTCTTTAGCTACGTCAAGAATCTGGGTGGCAACTCTCAGATATGCTCTGAGCTAGTGCAAAATGGCACAAAATACACTGAACCCACCAACATTGCAAACATCCTAGCAGACAGGTGCATTGCAAACTTTACCCCCACTCCCCCCCCCCCAAAAGAGCCAGTATCTATCCTAGAAGAATGCAATCCCCCAGACATCACAGACACACAGGTAAAAGCAGCCCTCTCCAAAGTAAAATACACAATATCAGTGGGACCAGATGGTATCCCGGGCTGCGTCTTACACGAGCTCCAAAACAAACTAAACCCTCAATTAAATTCACTGTTCCAACTCAGCTTTAACACAGGTTATGTACCCAAAGAATGGCGTACAGCAAGAGTGATCCCACTCCACAAAGGTGGCGCCACAACGGATCCAGGGAACTATCGCCCCATAAGCCTGACTAGCCTGGTCTGCAAGGCTATGGAGCACATCGTCATGGATCTCATAAAGATATTGGGAACCTCCAAACACTGGACCCTACCCAATTTGGTTTTGTCAAGGGCAGATCTTGCCTTTTAAACCTGGTTGACTTCTTCAAAACAGTTACCAAGGCCATAGATGAGGGAAAGGTAGTCCACATGGCCTACCTGGACCTCGCAAACGCCTTTGACACAATACCCCACTCAGGCATCATAAATAAGTCTACCAGCTTAAATATTAACCCATATGTCACAAGATGGGTTGCAAACTGGCTCAGGAATAGAATTCACATGGTCAGAGTCGCGGGTGCCATGTCCGACTCCAAACCGGTTACAAGTGGCGTCCCACAGGGCTCGGTCCTGGGACCCCTCTTGTTTGGTATATACTTCTCTGAGGTACAAGCAAACACTGGAGGACTGTGGCTTACCAAGTTCGCAGATGATTGCAAACTGGGAGCCATAATAGACTCTCCGGCTGACACCAGCATCCTTCAGAAGGGCCTTACGGAGACGGATATCTGGTGTCAGAACCATGGCCTCAAGCTAAATGCCAAAAAGTGCATAGTCATCCCCTTTGGGAAAAACAAAGTGCCCACAAACTACCACATAGGAGGTAATCCACTAAGTACCGAAGAAGTAATTAGGAATCTGGGGACCCAAGTAGATAGTAACCTGTCCTTTGACAATCACATTGCCAAAGTGGTTAGAAAAACCTTCTATATAGCTCATCTAATCACAAAAGGGTTCACATCTAGATCAAGAAAGGTCATTGTGCCCCTCTACTCATCGCTTATCAGGCCTATAATTGAGTACAATGCCCAATTTGGGATGTACCTTACCTGACACCTGCAACAGCTGGAGAGACCCCAAAAATACCTCATCAAGAGGATCGTGGGCCTCAAACAGATGCCCTATGCAGCTCGACTAAAGAAGCTCCGGCTCTACTCGGTTGCTTACCGCCTTCTCAGAGGCGATCTCTGCCTGACGTTCAAGGCAATGTCTAACCCGGAACTGTTGGACATGCTCCACCTCAGGAAAACCAATTCCATTAGAGCTACACACTCCAGGGATTTAAACCTTAGCACAGCAATAAACGGGACATGCTGGAGGGATAGATTCATATCCCAAAGGCTTCCCTCGCTCTGGAATAGAATCCCAGTCCATGTTAGGCAGAGCCCCTTGCTGACCCTCTTCAAGAGAAATCTTGATGAGTGGATGGGAAATCGTACATTTACTCTTGGGATCACTTCTATGGCCCTGCTGGACAGAGGCTCAGGAATCTAGTCTAAAAGGGAGGTGAAAGCCTACATTCTGGCTAGGCTTGTAAATGCCCTAGGGCAGATAGCCTAGTACCTACCTATGAACCTATATATAAGGTGGTGGGAAAAATTTATAATGATAAAGTAAGTGGCAAGTATAATTAATGGATGACTTCCAAGAGGTGGCTGTGGAAAGGCAGAGAACCATTACTTGATCCAATGAGTGGAGGAACTCCAGGTGCAAATAACGGTTTTTATATTCTGAGTTTTAGGTTGTGGTTTTTCAGAGTATTCCTACTAGTGTGAGAAACAGCACTGTTTAGCTTGATGCATAAAAGTAACAGAGATAAGGGGGCAAAAATTCTTTAGTGTAAAAATTAATTCTAAGGTTGTCTATTTTTGCATGAATAGCAGTTTATTTTGTGCACAGTCAGGTGTTGTTATAAGAAATCCGTGTTAAGAACTTTTGCCTTTATAGGAAGCTTTGAAATTATCTGATGATACCTAGATTGCTAATGCCATTAAAAAGTACTTAGTTTTCCAAATGTAGACTGCAGTTAGGAATTAAGTCACTAAATAACATTGATTTGTCTCTAGCCCTTGGATACTGTGATCACAGTATGAGTAAAGACATTTGAGACAAAATTGTGCTGTAGATTTGTTTCATTACTCTAAGAACATCTGCAGCTAAAGACTCTTGCATACTGAGGCACTTCTGGAGAAGATGATACAATTCTGGAAATTTTAGTTGGTCTGTCTCAAAAACATAGGCAACTGGGAGAAGCACTTGGACTGAAACAGTATTTTTTGGGACTATATGAGGCTGAAAAGACAGTAGGACACCCACATTTGTAGACAGGTGGTTCTGAGGCCCTTTTATAAAAACATGTCCTGCCAGAAAACGTGGACCATTGGACAGCTTATCACAGCATCAAATCCAACTGAAGAAACATTTAAACATTTCACAGTCAATTGCAGGAAAAATGTTACCTAAAAATAAAAATGTATACAGTCTGTGTAGAAGCCTTCTGAATGAGGACTAAAAAGATATTTGAAAGAATTAATGAATGAAGCCAACAGTGACTTGGAACCTTCTTACTTTGATGCTTTTCTCTGGAAGGAGAGATATGGCAAGACCATCTGACAGTGTCTTTTCAAGGTACTGAAAGACACTGGTGTGCTCCAGCACGATGGATGAGAAGTTAGTTTATGAAGTATGTGTTGCCTAGTAAGGTAGAATGCCTGGCATACCCCATAAGGTATTAACACCTCTCTCTCTCCCCCTCTATTTTCTTTTATTACCACCCATAAAAAGATGAATCAAAATTACTGTTTGGTACAGTGTTGTTATTGACATTGTTGAAATTTCTGCTGTTGTGAAAGTTCAAATTCAGAAAAGAATTAAATCTATTTGTCTCCTTTGGTATGAGATTTTATAAATGTTTTCTTTGAGGGCCAGCTCTGGTAGCATAGAGGAATAATACTTGACTTTGCGAAGTAACATTGTATTGACAAGGCTGGCAGAGGGGGATGGGCATGCCTGTCCCAGGGAATGGATGGGATGGGACAGGATGTATGCAGCCACAATCAATCCTCACTGTAGGATGGAATTAAAGTTTGCCCTGTAAAGCTGGTAGAGTTTCATCTCTCCAAAGCCACCTTCTGACTGCAGCCTTCCTTAATGAATGTAGGTTAACGTGCACTTGCTTGGAGAAGGCTTTGGGTAGCTGATCACCCCACTCAGAGAGACTGGGGTTAGGGCATACAGGATGCCCTCATTATTGTGGTGCTGGTGAGGGCACAAGTGACTTTCATGGCTGCTTATATTGACAGCTAGACGGCTCTCACCCCCATACTTGACCTGATTGTTTGCAGGACTTATAAACTCCTGGAGAAGAAGAAAGAAAAAAGTAAATGTTCTCTTTGAAGTCTGCCAAGTGCACTTGGCATTTATTTCAGTAGTAATTGGCAAATGTGCACAGGTTTGCATGTGCACACAGATTACTTTCATAACAATGTAAACTACTTAGCTGTGAGTTCACTGTGGTACATTGCATGTTTACACCTAGCATAAGCATACATTTATTGCTTTTAACACACATTCAACATGACACCCTTACAAACCTGTACATACCAAGTGTGCTTTATTCAATTTAAGCTAAGTATTAACTTTAAGCACCCATCCCTTTTTTGCTCAAGCTTCTCCATTTTTCATGTGACCATTTACTCTCACTCCCAGCTGTCCCATTTGCTCTCTCTTAGTTGGAGCCTTGTGGCTTGAGCATTTCTTTGGAGTGAGGACCGAATGCTCTGACAAAGGGATTATTTGTGCAGAGGAGCATAATTTTCTGCTAGAGTCCCTATCCTCCCTGTGCATGCTTAATACATGCTGTTAGATGGTCTGTGCACTGGGTGTCTGCACTGGGCTGCCACTCACTTTCATAAGAGTTATACATCAGCAGGACTGCCCCACACATCTAATTGGAAAATGCTGCAGACTGTTTCTCCAGTTTGCCACAGGTAAATCATGCCATGTGTACTTGTTCCCAGGTGTGTGCATCTGTAACCTCTCTCTCTCCCTGTCTGTTAACTCATCTAGCTCCCCTATTGTTGAAACCACTATTTGAACCTGGTTGCAGTCAGGACTCCAACTCTCTGTGCCATGGAGCCAACCCCCCACCTTTTTTTATTTTTATTTTCTGGTCATTCATGTGCCTTATTACAGTAAGGTATCAGTATGCCTCCTTAAGCAAGAACCAATGAATTCCGATGTTAATTCCATCCCTCTCAAACTGTGGGTTATTGCATCTGACCCGAATCCTAGGCTAGCATTTTAAATTCTTCAGCTCTGAAGCTCCACCTCCTGTAGTCATAATACACTGCCCTTACTGATTCTCCTCAAATCTTGTTTGCCACTTTTGCATTCAGATGGGGTCACCAAAGCTCCTTCAGTCACAATAAGTGAATTTTTGCTTTTCTTTCTTTCTATTTTTTTCCTCTCCCTCCTCTATTTTCTTGTGACAAGTGTTAATCTCCAAAATATAACAATATCTATACAATTTCCAAAGAAAATCCAGAGGCAACACCATCCAAAGCGAAGGAGACCTTTACTGAAAAGCTTGTGTATATATATATATATGTATATATATATATATATATATATGTATATGTATATATATATATATATATAGTAGTAAGCGCTTTTGCATTACTGTGAACACTTCTTCAGACTTAATGCACTTAAACGGTAACGTGAAAGTGCTTACTACTATATATATTTATGAGTTTTTCAGTAAAGGTCTCCTTCGCTTTGGATGGTGTTGCCTCTGGATTTTCTTTGGAATTTGAAGGCTTTTACATCATAGAGGCACTTTACCCCATTGACTGTGCTTGTTTTATTTCCTAATATCTATACAATTACTATTGCCTTTTTTCACCAGTTCTTTTTTCCTGTCAGTGGCTTTGCTACTCTGTTCCTGATGTATGATTATTGTATGTAAAATACACACGTTATTATGTTTTTCTTATTAAAAAAAATAGCTAAAGTAGGTAGTAGTTCAAACTTTTTTCCTGTGTTTCGACATAGTGCCAGTTTTTAGACAGTTGTTAGTCTTGTGTTTTCTGTATGTGGGCTTGCTTGTGTGTTTTGTTTTTTGGACTCAGTCACTGAGAAACAGGCTTTGGGCTTCTAAAAGTGTTTGGAATGTAAGCATAAGCTGCCTCCCCCACAAGATGCACACAATAAATTTGTATATTATTTAGTTGTACCCACCTAGATGTGGAGTGTCAGGTGTGCTTGAACTTTGGGCCTAGAGCCCCCCTGCTGATGAGAGGGCTAAATTAGATTTAAATCATCTTATGCTACCTGTGACTGCTGCTACTTTTATATCGTCTTCTTCCTTTCCCACAAAAAGCCAGAAGAGAAGTGTGACAAAGATAAGGATAGAGGAAGAGAGAAAGATAGAGAGAAGACTGACAAGGATAAAGAAAAAAGGAAAGAGTAAAGTTAGGGAGAGGAGTGCAAACTCTCCTCTGCCTCAGTGCAATGGCAGCCAGATCTGAAGATCCACAGGTCCTTGGTGCATCCGACACCAGTTCAGAGTGTGCTTTTGGTGACCCCTTGGTACCAATCACCTTCTGACATAGCTCTGAGTTCAGAGTCTCTGAACTCTGCTACTATGAGTATTTCTGGCCCCTTCCTGTCAGTAGTTTCACTCTCACTTCCTGCTTATCTCATGCTGAATTCTCACTGAAGCCATCCCTGACTCTGATCTGAACCTCCCTCTTTTTGATTCAAGACCCAGATCCATTGACACCTACGTCTTCAAAGCTGTCGTCGATGGCATCCTCTAGGTATCCCAGATCAACGAGAATTACTACGGGCTTAGGTTTGGGGCAACTGATGTGTACATTCATTCAGGTCCAGCTGGACCTTGGGATCATCCTCTCTACCTTAGCTCTGAGACCAGAGGTTCCCCTGTGTTTGGCTCAAACATTGTCAACTCCTCCTTGAGAACACCTCTCAGTGCCAGGGCCTAAGGGCCCCACTATTCTCCTCCTCCACATCGGTGCTGACAGCTTTGCTGCCTCAGTCACAAGTTCCCTCCTTGATTTTCTCTACTGTAGCTCCCTTGGAGCTAAAGCATCCAGGTAGACACCATAGGGTTAGGAGTGATGCTCAACGTTTTGGAGCTGTCCCTTCCCTTGGGTGCCTCTGTCTTCAATAGTTTCACTCCCATCTCAACGTTGACCTGATGGGCTCCGCATTTGGTACAACTCTGTTGCATGGATCTAATCCAAGGAGAACTGTGCCCAGCCATTTGGCTTCTGTGTCAGTGTCTGTCATTGTAGAGAGGATCCTGTCTTGATTGTAGACTGGGGTTTCTGTTGCTAAGTCAGATTCTTCCCGGTACTTTTCTTCATCTGGTACTTTAAGCTTGCAGCAGTTTGTTTTCGGACAACACATGCTGTTGGACCTTGAGCCATCCTCTGTTATGGGATACCCCTGGTTCTTCAGTGCCCCCCCCCCCCAGGCATCTTTCCCCTGGTGGTTCTCATGAAGAGCAAATGCAAGAGGAAGTATTCAGACTTCCCCAAAGAGTCACTCCCCAAGAATTCTAACTTCGGTGAAGGGGTGGGGACTCCAAAATCCCCTCAAGAAGTCATCATATTTGGCACCTTACTGGAATTAAGACATAGTTAGGAATTGACCACTGAAGCACCTACCCCCAAGAAGTCTGTATTCCTTGAGGCTTTTGGTGTGGGCTCATCCCCATCCTGGGTGGTCTCCCCTCTGGATGTCCTCCTTGCATGAAAGGAGTCCAGTTTAGTGGAGCAAATCCTCTGGAAGGCTGACAAAGTGTTAGGCCCTCCCAAGGATAGACCTCTTTGGAGTAAGGGTTTGACAGTTGATTCTACTGTGGTTGCTGAAGCCACCAAGAAAGATTTCTGAAGAGAGTTCTATAGTTCATCCCCCCCCCCCCCAACAAGGCGTCTCTAGCATTGGAGCACCTGGGAAAGCTCATATATGCTTCGGCCACCTTTGGACTGCATCAAATGAACTACTTGGTTCATCTGACAGTCTGAGAGATTTGACCTTTGAGATGTTCGTGTCAACAACAGCCACTGGAGATGCAAAAGTCTCTGTAAGCTCAGTTGTCTACTTTGTAGTCCATCAGTAATGTATCTGTGAGGCTTTACAACTTCACAGACTGCTTCAAGGCATCCTTTCTAAACTCCCCTTTCGATGGTTCCACCTTTTTTGTCCCAGTGTCAATGATATAGTGACCGAGCGTGAGCAAGAAAGGAAGGTGACCTGCTGTAGTGGTCCATTTCTCCACTCCACACACAATTTTTTCCCCAGGAACCAGAAACGAGGCGGGGGACTACTTTTTTTTTTTTTCTCCACAAGTCACAGCACTTTTTCCAGGATGCTCTTGGTGATGTTGCCACCAACCCACAAAGCAGGGAGGAAACGTAAATTGTAGACCACCCTAAGGTGAGGGGAAGTCGACAGAACCTGGGTATCCAGGGTCCTTTCTCCTGTAAGCCCTTTCAGAACCCCTGCAAGTTTTCCCTACTGCTCCTGTGTGAATACAAATACGGGAGGTGCTTGGCTTTCCACCCCAAAGCTTGGGAGACCATCACTTTAGTTCCTTCGATGTTGAGAGTTTTAGCCAAAGGTTATTCCATTCCTTTTCTCTACTTTCCAGAGGAGAACCTAAGATCCCTTCCTGATGTCCCCACCTTGTCAGTGAAGAGAAACAGAGGTAGAAATAAAACTGCTTCTAAGCCTAGCCATCCAAGCAATATCCCACCAGAGCAAAGAGGATCTGGAGTATACTCAAGGTTATTTTTATTGCCAATGAAAACCAAGGACTACAGGCCCATTCTGGCCCTTGGCAAACTGATTTGTTATGTAAAACAGACTGTTCTTGATGGTGACCGTGCATTCCATCCTCTGCTGTGGACAGATGACTTGGATGGTCTTGGTAGACCTCTTGTATGCCTACTATTACATAAATATAGTATGCCCTCCAGCAGCTGCCTAAACTTCCACCTGGGGAAGCCCATTACTAGTTTCAAGCACTGCACTTTGGGCTCACCATGCCACCCCCCCCCCTCCGGGTGTTCAAGTGAATGCCAATTATGGCAGCCTTGCTTAGGCTGCAGGGGTCCTTTTCCTTGCATGGATGATTGGCTCCTTAGAGTAACTCAAATGCATCTCTGTTTCAAGTCGGGACCCCTTTCATCAACTTCATCTGTCCTTGGTTATCACTGTGAACTTCAAATCCAAGCTGGAACTGGTTCAAATCTTGGAATTCATTGGTTCCCATTTGGATACCACCAACTGTATTGCCCCAGTCCAGATTATCCTCTCTGTGTTTTCAAGCCTCCCAAACTCTAAATTCTCAGAGGCTTCCAGCTATCTTAGGTCTTCAGCTTCATGGCCTGATGGCTGTGTCTTTGTCTAGTGCTACTAGCAAAATTCCACAAGAGAGTTCTTCATTGGACTCCTTCGGTTCATTGGTCAGTCTCATCTCATTGTATGGATTTTCCCATCTGCCTTACCAACATACGCAACCACCACATCGCTTGGTGACTGGATTCTTAAGATGTTCCTTTTGTTTTACCTCTACTCAGGCCACAGTTGTCATGGATGGTTCCTTCCTGGAATGGGGGTGGAGGGGCATTTCGAAGGAAAGAGAGCTCAAGATACCAGATTCCAGTCAAAGGCCAGTCTTCACATCAGAGTCTTGGAGATGAGATTAGTCGTCCTCACATTGCAGGCCTTTCATTGCATTCTCCTCAGGGGTGTGATAGGCATCAGGTCCAGGCGGAACAATCTTCAAGGGACACTCTTCTCCATGCTTAACCCTTGGGTCTCCTTTATGCCTATCCTCTGACACCCTAGTAATAAAGTTCCTTCAGAAGACTGCCCATTGCAGAGCAGCCATGATCCTCATAGCCCCCCTTTTGGCAGAGTACATGTTTGGTTCTCCATTCTGTGGCCTCATCTGTGTTGCTTTCTCCTTGAGTCCTGGGCCGTGTTCCAGAGATGATTTCTTGGGCTAACCTCACTCAGGTCATGCAGACTGACCACTTGGTTTCTCAAGTTAGTGATGGTCAGAGATCCTAAGCTTTCTAAGAGAGTTGTCTACATACTTTCTTCTTAGAAGGCTTTGACTGGCAACGTTTACACTAGAAAATAGAAATGATTTTCTACTTGGGTCTCAAACAAAGGTTTAGATCTCTTCTCCGCTCCATTGGAGGCAATTTTAGATTTCCTGGAGGCTCTGTTCTACTGTTATCTCACCACCATTCCACCATCAAGGTTCAGCTAGCTGCTATATCTCATTTAGGCATAATTGGCATACCTGTTGCTTCGCTGAAACTATCAAAGGCCTTTCTGAAGGGTACCTTTCTCCTTAGACACCCTATCAGGGACCTGGATCCTCCTTGGGATTTAACCCTACTCTTGCAAGTCTTGACTAGTCCACCATTCAAAGCAGCTATTACAATAGATTTGAAACTGCTGTCTTTGAAGAATCTGTTTTTGGTGGCCATTACCTTTGCAAGAAGAGTTTCAGAACTTTAAGCCTTATCATGTATACTTTATCTCATTTTTCATAAATACATGTTATCTCTTTCCTACCTAAGGTGACATCTGAGTCAAACCTGAACCAGCCTAGCCATTTACCTGCTTTCTTCCCCAACTTGCTACATTGTTTGGATATCAGTCATCAACTTAGATTTTGTTTGGACAGAGCTCAAGCATTTAGAAAATCAAACCAGGTTTTTTGACTCCTTTTCCAATACTATTTTGGGTAAACCTGTTTTGAAAGTGATCTTTTCCAGATGGGTTTCTGATTGCATTTCCTTTGTGTATTCTTCAGTAGGAATTTCTTTTCCTAGTAAGCCTAGAGCTTATTCTACAAGAGTTGTTGCTACTTTGGCCACCAGAGACTCAAAAGTCTCAGTTTTCTACTTTACAGTTTCTGCTCAGACTCTTTAGATGGTATTTGTGTAGGTGCTACCTCATCCAGCTCTCATACCTTTGAAAGTCATTACAAGTTAGATATATGGTCCATATGTATGTTTAGATTTGGCTCCACCATTTTGAAGAATGTTCTCTCTTAATGCCAGTCTTGTTTAACTGTTTGGGGACTTTGTCCCACAGGTTGAGATGGATGGAAAAGACAATATTAGATAAGAAACTTGTGTACTTGCCATAACAACAGATCCATGTTGTCTTCTGCCTGTGTCAACCATCCTTTCTCTGTTCCTTCTTCCAAGTTGTAATATTTTTGAGATACTTCTGGCTAACTGTGCATATATTTTATGCTACATGTTGTAAAGCCTTTTCCCCTTATTTAATTTTGGAACTTTCCAGTTTCCTTTCTGGGAATGGGTTCCTTTTCTGTATTAGTTTATGTGACCAAAGTAGGGCAAACATGATCTCAAGAGAATCACTAAGGGCAGTATATTATGGATACAGGAGATGGAGCTTGCTTTGGGGCTAGGGAATCTGAGATGCTAGTCTTGGATCCAGTTCAGATTTGATAACCCACAAGATGAGACAAATGGAAGAAGCTAAAATGGATCTAGTGTTGTGGTAAGTACATACCTTTTGTTTGTGAGTTAATACTGTAGGGTTTTGGAATGTGACAGCACTGGTGATTGATTCATACCCTGTGTCAAGATTCACACTGGCAATAATCTTTGTGGCATAACTACCCAATGATATGAGACATACAAAGCAGTATATAAACTGTTACTCCTTCACTTCTGTTACAAACAGTCCTATAGGGTAAACACTTGAGAAACTTTTGTGTGACACAGATATTACTGAATGAAATTGCCATCCTTTTGTGCACCTAAGGTAGTACTTTGAGTAAATTTAATGTATTTCTTCAAGATGCATTTAAGACTGCTAAAGAATAGCTTATATTACCATTTCTTCTCTACTCCCTTCAGACCTAGCTTCATTTGTCACTTTTTCAATTTTAAGTCATGATTATAAAGTGTTTGTTTATATTGGCTAAAAGAATGACAGTGTTGCTAAAGTTGCAGTAATTGCCTCATGTACACTGACAACCCTCTCCTCCTACCACCCAACACTACAACCTGCGAAAGATGCACTTATATAGCCAAACTGGAAGCAAAGCTCTCTTCACCCAAGACTGGACTAGACGGTCAAGAGGAGAAGGTAAACACTTGCACCACACCACACTCATCACATAGTCCCTCAAAACCTACACCACCAAAACACACACATAGAAACACAAAACACGCATCTACATTCATGGAGGTTCTCAATAAAAATCTACCCAAGCAGCAGGGACCTCCAAAGCAGAAACACAACGCAAGCAACCTCCACCACCCCAACGCAACCCAAATGACACACAGCTCACAAACTCAGTGTGCCACTCAACCACAGCCCATAAGGCATAACAACGTACCCAACACTCTAGTCGTAGGTGACTCTGTAGTCAGGCACACTGATGTTCCACTCAACAGGCTAAACAAGGAGAAAGTTGCTGTCAGCTGCCTGTCAGGTGCCAGGATCCGCCACATAATGCACACACTCGGGTCACTCCACAACAAGTACAGATATGACTCTGTCATTGTCCATGCTGGTGTGAATGACCTGAAATGTACCTCTCTGGACTACATGAAAAGAGACATGGAGGAGCTGTCCGATCTTGTAGCCCAGGCAGGTATGACCCTAGCCCTGAGTAGCATCCTGCCATCACCCAGAATGATAACACAGTACAAGGACAAAATTATTGACTTCAACAATTGGCTAAGCTTCTGGTGTCATTCTAAGGGGATCCAGTATCTGTCTGCCTGGGATGACATGATTGACAAACCACGATGCTTTGCCAGAAATGGCCTGCACCTGCCACCCTTGTGATTCCAGATACTGGCTAAGGCTCTTGCCACTCCTGTAGTGCCTTTTTTAGGCAAGGTTCAAATGACAAATTCACCACAGCAACAGGTACAAGCAAGCAAAATCTGAGGGTAATGCTACTTAATGCTAGAAGTCTAAACCTCAAAATGCACTCACTCGAGGCATTCCTTAAAATGGAGAACATCGACATCTGTGCAGTGACAGAGTCCTGGTTCAAGGCTCCAGAGAGCACCCCTGCATTACCAGGCTATAATTCATACCACACCATTCGGCCACCTAACCTGGACCAAAACACTAAAGGCAGAGGCGTGTCCATATTCATTAAGGATATCCACACCTCCAGGCTAGTTGCTCAGCATAATGCATCCGAGATTATCCAAGTGCAACTAACTCTGGGCAAGACCGCAATCCAAATTGTAGCTTGCTACAGATCCCCCACCATGCCCCAGGATTCCCACTCCTTATTTCTTGATACACTGGAAAATCTTGGGGTACAACCTAACACCCTAATAATGGGCGATTTCAACTACCCCACCATTAACTGGAAAAACTACTCCAGTACCAACGCAGGTGCTCAACGTTTTCTGGAATTCATAAATTCCAATGCCTTGGATCAACTTATCCACACCCCCACCAGGGGCAGCAATATCCTAGACCTGGTCATTACCAACATGGGAAACCTGTGTTCCACACCGGAAGTCAATTCCTCGGTCAGATCCGACCACAAGCTAATCACCCTAGACATCCACATCCCATCCCCCCCCCACCATTAGAGAAACCACCATAAAACATTTCTCCAAAGCCAACTTCAATAGAGGTACGACTGCTAAATCCTATACAAATGCATTTTATAAGCACTTACACGAGTGCATGGATCGTGCAATCCCTAACAGAACCAAGATGCTATCCTTCAAAAAAGGGAAGCCAATCTGGTGGTCCCTTGCCATAAACAAACTCTGCAACAGAAGAAAGAAACTCTTGCAAAAAAGAGTAAAACCCCGTGATTGGAGGAACTCCGTGGTCAGCCTCAGTAAGAAACTTAGATCCCTCATAAAATCCTCCAAAGCTAGTTACGAAAACAAAATCGCCACTGATTCTAAAGACAACCACAAAGCATTCTATAGCTATGTCAAGAATCTCAATGGCAACACTCAGATCTGCTCTGAGTTACAGCACAATGGCACTAAATATACAGAACCAACTGATATTGCCAACATCCTGGCAGATAGGGGTAAAGTTAGCACTGAACCTCTCTCACCCCCTAAAGGGCCCATCTCTATACCGGAAGAATGCAAAGTAGCACTGAACCTCTCTCACCCCCTAAAGGGCCCATCTCTATACCGGAAGAATGCAAAGTTCCTGTAATCACGGCTGCACAGGTAAAAAACACGCTCTCCAAAGCCAAGAACACAGCATCCATGGGACCTGACAATCTCCCAGGCTGCGTTCTACATGAACTACAGAATGAACTGGCACCCCACCCAAGTACCATGTTCAATCATAGCCTCACCTCAGGCTTTGTGCCCACTGAATGGCACACAGCAACAGTTATCCCACTCCACAAAGGCAGAGCCACCACGGACCCTGGGAACTACTGCCCCATTAGCCTGATGAGCCTGGTCTGCAAAGCTGTGGAACGTATCATCATGGAACTTATAAACAATGACATCGGTAATGTCCAAACTCTGGACTCTACCCAGTTCGGGTTTGTAAAAGGCAGATCATGTCTCCTAAACCTGATAGACTTCTTTGAAGCGGTCACTAAAGCCATAGATGAGGGTAAGGTGGTCCACACATCGCCACAGTAGTCAGGAAATCCTTGTACTTGGCACACCTAATCACAAAAGGTTTTTCATCCAGGAAAAAAGAGGTCATTGTTCCCCTCTACTCATCATTCATTAGACCCATTATAGAGTACAGTGCCCCTTTTGGTATGTACCTTACAAGACATCTACAACAACTGGAAAGGCCGCAGAAATACCTCAAAAAGAGGATTACCAGCCTCAAACAGATGCCCTACACAGACCGTCTCAAAAAACTCCAGCTTTACTCTGTCGCATATCGCCTACTCAGAGCAATCTCTGCCTAACATACAGAGCTGTGTCAAACTCAGAGCTGTTGGACATGCTCCACTTAAAGAAATCCCAATCCCTCCAAGCTACACGCTCTAGGGACCTAAACATTGTCATCACAATAAACAGAACATGCTGGAGGGATAGATTCCTGTCCCAGATACTTCCCATACTCTGGAACAAACTACCTATCTATATCAAACAAAGCTCTTCATTAGCACTCTTCAAGAAAAATCTTGATGATTGGATGGGAACTAGGAAATTCACCCCGGGATCACTTCTGTGGCTGTGCTTGACAGGGGCACAGGAAAATAATTTTCTTGGGTGGCAAAAGACAGGGTACCGTTTGGCTTATATAGGCCCTAGGGCCAATAGCCTAGTACCTACCTATGATAGATATGGGTTAGTGTCATTCTGTAGAGGGGAGGCAAACATTTGACAACATTAATGGTGCAATGATGATCCAGATAGAAGCAGAATGCAAGGAAATGCTGCTAAATTGATGGATCTTGATGCAGAGAAAGCATTCGCTAGTCAGCCCTGATATTATGAGCATGGTAGTGTAAGCATTTGCATTCCTTTTAAGTATAATAGGGTCCATTAGGAAGATATATGAAGGGTAGAAAAACAGAATTGTGGTGCTGAGGGTTTTTTCGATAAACTGTGTTTGAATAGAGAAGCCGGGCAGGGAGTCACTTTCCCCTTTATTTCTTTTATATTTAGAGCCATTGGTAAAGAAAGTAATGGATTCTCAAATTCAAGGGTGCCTTATAGGTATGGTAATCAAGAAAATTTAGCTTTGGGACTTCCAGGATAGCTGCACACTGATCACCAGCTTAATTTCAGCTTTCTCATTGTGAGAACAGAAACTGAGGGAAAAAAGGGCAAGTGAAAGTGTCATTGTGGGTAAACTTCAGCTACTAGCAAGTAAATACACTGCCTGGATATCAGCAAAGAAGAAATTTGGAGAAACTGAAAGAAAATCAATCAGAAAAAGTGAAGAGAAAACACTATCTAGGAAGAACCCTGCAGCTGTTTAGCAAAAAGAAGTTCAAGCTTCAGCTTTGGTACAATAGATGGCTTCCAGTAATTTAGAAGATAAAGTAAATAAAATGAACTCAGCGGTGGTTAAAATAAATGAAACATTGAAGGAAGATACGAACTCAGAAAGCAAAAGGAAAAATAGAAGTTTTAGCTAGCACTTCAGATGGACTGAAAAAAATGCAACAATCAGAGATGAAACAGTAAGGGTGGCTTGAGTATAAGGCTTCTCAAGAAGAACTATTAAAAAAAAAAAGAAAAGAGTTAGAAGACCGAGCGTGCAGAGAAAACCTGAGATTTTCTGCTATACCAGAAAAACTTGAAGGAACAGACTGTATTAATTTTATGAAAGCACAAATAAGCAACGGAATGATGTTTTGTCAATAGAATTTTTAATGGAAGGAGCACATTGAGTGTATGCTCTAAACATGGCTCTGAGAAAGTACCAAAGACCTGTATTAGTAAAGATGCAGTCATATCAACTAAAACAGTAGATAGACAAAACTGTGGCATAATGGAAAAATGTAAAACAACTGAGACAGCAGACTGTAGAAAATGGTTATTCACTACACATCAGGCAGAAGAGAAGCAAGTTTATCTCCGGGAAGGTCGAGAGGCAAATGTTAGATTTCAAGCTGCTGTATCCGTCTGTCTTCATAGCATTATTTCCTGGAGGATCAAATACATTTTTTGCAGCATAACAGGCAATGGATGAAGTAGAGAAGTTTATCCAGCAAACACATTTAGCCAGCAAGTAGTGGGCTCTACTTCTCAATCTCCTGACAATAACACTCACAGCAAGACTTTGCCAGTGAAAACATTTTCCTTTTTTCCAAAACAAAATTCTTTAGATCAGAAAAAAGCACCAGAATTGAATAGAAGAATCAGGAGTACCTTGGACTTGAGCCAGAGTCCATTGTTGGCAGATGTAGGTAATCATAAAGAAGACCAGCAACAATACATTTTTGATTGTATAGGTGACTGTGTGGCTTTGCAAGAAAAAGTGACTGAGAAAAAGTGGAATTTTGTTGACTTTGTTAAATTTGCTTGGGGACTAGAAGGAATATACTCCATTTTGACATTAATGTTTAGAAAGGCACTAAAGGAAGAAAAAGTAACTATAAGTAAAATATTTTTTGTACTTATTAGTATATTCATAAAACATTTCATGGTTTAAACTGTATATTTTATTATTAAGCAGGTTTGTATAGCGTGCAGACAGGGTTATTTTAAATATGAGGGTCCAGCTTTTCAGTGACTGTTGCATATGTTAAATATATTAAAGTAAACAAATATTTTTCTTAGTTATAAGAAATATATGCTTTACACTATATGAAGATAAGAAATGCTGGACAGAAGCAAGTTAATGTTAACATAATGCTGTTATCATAGGCTGCTCTGGGTGGGATGGGGTGGGGTATAAAAGTGCACTAATTCTATTATAAGTAGAATTAAGATAAATACAGTCTTCCTCTTGTTTTGTAAGGGTGGATGTGTAGATTTATGTCTTTGGCTTAAAATATAATTTTTTTAAGGAAATAGACTTAAGACAAAATGATGAAAGGCGTGACAATCCTAAGTTTCTTGCTTTGGGAAGGATAGTTGCTTGTTTTTCCATTAGCAAATTCTGTCAGTGGGAGACAAGAAGTCTGCAGCTGAAGCCCATTGACCAGTGGAATTCTGTGCAATCTGTTCTGGGTGAAATTTACAAAGATTCTTGTCATCTTTCATGCATCTGCAAAGTTGTTGGTTGTTTTTTTTTTTTTTTTTTTTTAATTAGTAATTTTACATGGAGACAAGCTGCCTGCAGGTACAAGCAATTAACTTTGAGATTTCTGAACATTCTTTGCTGAGGGAAATACAAAATTTAAAGGTACAATGGCAAGCAGTTCTTTGGAAATTAAAGTTTCAAATAATGGGAAGTGAGTAAAAAATAGCCTCTCAAGCAGCCATAATACTGTAATGCATTAAATAGAATAGTGCACAGTTTAAAGGTAGCCAGGGCTTAAAGTTAATATTTTCTGAAAACATGCAAACAAATTTTCACATCTTGAAGGGGAAGAGTGATAACAAAAACACAGGCTATAATGTAACATTTTAGCTTGGGTAACCCTAATTTTAGAATAGGTAATGCCTGTGGGTGCAGCAGTCAATTGGGGCAATTGTTCATACCTAAATAGTTAAATTTCATTTGTTAAAACTGTACATAGTTCTGTGTATGTGCTTCAAGTTAATAGGAGATGGAGGTGTGTTGAAAAAGTATTTAAATTTTGTTAAATGAAAAAAGTCTTGAAAATGTGACACAGGTTCAAATGGAGATGAAAAAAAAACAAATTTGCTTGCCAAACAGTGTGTGGATTTAAGATGTACCGGAAATATGCATTCAAATAAAACTGAAATGTATAAATGGAAGGGAACAAAAGCTTATAATGGCTATGCTATCCATATTATCTTGGAATCTAAATGGCCTTACAGGCATAGAGAAAAAGAAAAGGGTATTGAATTATGTTAAGAAATTCAGAGTGCAGTAAAAAAGAACTGCAGAGTGCAAATAGTAATGTTACAGGAGACACATTTGGAAAGAAATGATCATATGAATTTGACAAAGAAAGGATTTCAGGATGTATGTTCAGCAGAATAACAGGGACAAAAGAAAAGGAGAGTAATTATACTAACTGATAGAGGGGCTGTAATTGTGATAGAATAAGAAAAAAAGACAATAATGGTAGATTTTTGGTAATGATATGCTATTGGTGAGGGAGGAGGATTACTCTGGCATGTATTTATTTTTCAGCACACACTGCTATTGTGGTGCTTAATAAAGGAAATAAATAATCAGCTTTCAGCAGGGAATTTATTTATAGTTGGGTCCTGGAACTTGATTTGCAGTAGTGATGATGTATCAGGGAGACATAGAAGGGAACATATAACAGAACAGGGCAGATTTCTGAAGAGATTTATGAAAATATTTTGTGTGGAAGACATTAATTCAGTAGCAGGAATTCTAACAGAATTTATATATTATTCCCCAAGACACAATTGTGCTAGACTGGACAGAAATTATTTCACATGACGTGCATTTAATTGAAAAGTTTTGACACACATCCAATAACCATTTCAGATCACGCAGCCATAATAAATGAGGGAGAAAACAGAGTAATGTAGTAAAAATGAGACCCTGATATTTTCCCATCTGCCTGTTAAAAAGAGAAGAATTTACGGAATGGGCAGTGGAAATTATTTGATTTGTTACTTAAGACAGACATTTCTTCAGAGGGGATGGCTAGTGAGTGGAATAAAATGAAAATGGAGTTGAAAAATAGGATATAAATAAAAGAGAAATAAGTATATTTAAAAAGTAATGGGAATTATTTAGAGGGAGTGACAAAGGTTAATGTATTGCAGAATAAGGGGAATCTCACAGAAGAAGAGGAGAAACAGCTATAGATTGCTAAAAAGAAAATAAGGGAGTGTTTGGATAATATGCATGAGTTTAGAAAGATTGTTTTTAAGTAGTTATTTTTTGATAACTATTCTGGAGAACAAAAAAGTTTAGCACAACAACTTAAACAAGAGAAAGTAAAAAGGATTGCCAAAGCTAGGAAGCCTTTGACAAGAAAAATATGCATAATTTTACAGAGGTAATAGAGATGATTTGGAAAGAGGAATATGGAAACCAAGAAAGAGTGGAAATACTTGTATCAGACGTAATTATGCCAAGGTTAGAGGGAGATGAAGCTGAAAAATGAATAGATGAGATAAGAGGAGATGGATAAAAGTGGTAATGTTTAGTCAGTCTGTAGGAACATCTCCAGGTATAGATGGTATTCCTGTGAAAGTTTGGAAGTTAGGAGAAAGAAAGTGGAAAAGATGTGGTAGGGGAAGCACCAGCAACTTAAAAGAAATTTGTGGTGGCCATATTACCCAAAAAGGGTAAAGACCCACCAAACTCAGCTTCATATAGACTCATTTCATTTTTAAACCATGATTATTAAGTGTTTACATCTGTACTGGCTAAAACATTGGCAAAACTGGCTAAAATTGATGGCTATGGATAGGTGTGGTTTGTGTAAGGGAGGAAAACATTTGACAACATTAATGGAACAGTGATAATCCAGAGAGAAGTGGACTTTAAGAAAATATCATTGATGATGTTGGGTGTTGATGCTGAGAAAGCATTTAGCAGATTAAGCTAGGATTTTATGAGGAGGCCAGTGGAAACATTTGCATTTACTTGTACATTAATATGGTTAATTAGCAGAGTATATGAAGGATCAGAGGCAAGAATTAAAGTATTTATAGACACTGGCAAATAAAATAAAGCACCCAGAAGCTCAAGAATATAATTGATATGTAATCAAGAAAAATTAGCTTTATTTGCATGTATTGTTTTATCCTTGATAAATCCAGAAAAGGATATCTCAATGTTGTTGAACATTGTGAGACCGTTTCATGTCTTTTCAGGATTTAAAATTAGTGAAGGTAAAAGCTGTAGCTGTAAATTACCTAGCCGCACATAAGATGTGTTCAGCAATATCCATATTTTGGGGCATACAATGAAATGAAGTATTAGGGGTATGGATTAAACAGGCTTCTGTTATGGCAGCTGAGGATATTTTAGAAGATTCTAAGCAAGAAACAATACAAAAGAAACTGAAATCTGTTTATGAATATGGATAGTAAGATACAGTATTGAGAATGTCTTTAGTCCCTTTAGTTTTGTATACAGGTCAGGCAGAACTTTGTCAACTAGTAGACAAAAATGAATAGAGCTGAAGGAATTTGTTGGAAGGAAAGAGGGAAAGAGTTAAATTAGCTGTTCCTACCAGTAGAACAAGGTGGTTTAGGGTTATGTAATTTGAAGGAATATTTTAAAACTATGCTTTTAAGGGTCATATGTGTAACTCGCACAGAATTATAATTCGAAGTGGAAAGGGATATTGATGAAGTTGGAATGAAGTTCAAGAGATAAGGATAGTGGGATTTTGGATGTAGATCTTTAAGGAGAATAATAAAAAACACATAGAATATTATATCCTGGAGGTTGTAGCAATTATTCTAACTGCTAAGCCAACATGATAATGGAGATAGGAGATTTTTGCCAGTAGGGATGACAGCAAGTAGGGGTATAGAAAATAGGCAAGAAGAAGTTGGAATTTACCGGAGAAACTTGTGAAGGAACACCAGTATTGGGAGCAAATAACTAGAGAGAGGAAGGTAATAGAGTGGAATGAGGTCAAGAAGAACTTTGGACTGCCTTCCATTCCAGGAACTGGTATCAGGGCATAAGAAAAGATAAAGGGATAATAGAGATCAAAGTGAAAGATGTACTCTGGTAGTTTTTTCTACAATGTAGAACAAAATGTGCTGTTAAAAGGGATAATTAGTGGACTGTATAAAATATTGCTCTATAACTATAGGAATCAATCAGGGGAGGTTAGAAAAGATTGGAAATAGATACTATAGAAGTAATTTACTAGAGAACATTGGGAGGACATGCATTCCCAAGTGTTCACAAAGTCCAGAAGGCTTAAGATTGTTGCTTGAAAGTGTTTTCATAGCTATTGTTATACCTGAAGCAGACTTCAGAGAATGTTCCTCATGTAGATAGAAAATGTTGGACATGTGATGGGGGGAAGGAAGTAACTGAGAATATGTTTTTGGTAGTGTAATATGCTGGCAGATTTTAAATGTTCCTTTGAGTACTTTGTCATAAATATTGGGGGAGAAAATTACTTTAACAAAGGAAATAATTATTTTGAGCTTTGACACAAGATCTAAATTGCTTAGACATAGTAAGTCCTTAAAAATAATTCTGTTGGCTAGGGTGAGTGCTAAGTGACAGATCAGTTTTGTTAGAGTTTTTAGTTGTATGTAGAGCAGAAGCTGCTGTTAAAATGGGATAATTAGTAGGGAATCTAAAATATATTGCATGAGATCAGTAAGAATCAGAGGAGGCTAGAAAAGATTGGGAAGAAAGATGGGAAATGCAGTTTACAGAATAACAATGGGGAGTCATCTGTACTGCAGAGTATTAAACAAAGTCTAGAAGGTTTAGGATTTTTACTTGAAAATGTTCACATATGCATGTTTATACCCCAAACATACTTCAGAGAATAACCAAGAAAAGGACGTTGAATCAGGAACCAAACTTGAAAAATAACCAGGATTTTATTAAATCGAACCACTCAAGTCACATAAAAAACGTAGCACCAACCAAGAGAATCCACCACACATTAACGCTATTCAATAATACTGCGTTTTTATCACAACCAGCTGGACTTCATCAGATAATTCTATTGCATCAAATTATTCCCTTTTATATGTATCTCAATGAATTAATTAATCAATTAATACATTAAAAAGATTTTTTTCAAAAGGGTTTTTAAAAGGATATTCCATTTTAATTTCATATATTTTATAAATAAATCCCTTATTCCTCATATCCACTACAATACATGAATAACATAAAACAAAAATTGTATATAATTTAATATGTGCATCTTAAATACTTTAAAACAATTAATAAAATGTTCAGAATAAAATATTTTGTTTGAACCACTGCATCACTTGTCCTATAATGCCATCTAGTGGCCATTTCTTTTATTACAATTAAATAAAACTCATTCAAAGGTTAAAAAATCTCCCTTATTAAAAATTAATTAAATGGTGTTCTTAAACACTATAAACCTAACATATATCATATACATCCTACCTTAAACTTCAACTACATAAACTTATGATAACAGTTTTAAAAAATATTGTAAATAAATCTCAATATAACTGTTTAAAATTCATGAAAAGGACATTTTAATAACACTTGTATTTAAAATTATTATAATTTAGCTGTCCTTAACTTCAAAATGGGTATAATGCTGATATATTCATTTAACCCTGGTGGATTATAAGCTTCAAGAGTCATTTGCCACCACAATTCTCTATACTCTAACATTTCTTCCCAGGGTCCACCTCTTATATCTTTAAATTAGAAAATAAATTAGAAAAGAGGAATTAAATGGTTTGAGGTACCACAACAATTTAGAAATGGATGAAAAAAATATTTTATATGCTCTGAAGAAAGATATGAACCGAAGATTCATGAAACCAGATAAAGGGGGAGGCATCGTAATAATGGAAAATATGGAGTATGACAGTAGGATGTATAAAATTTTGTGGGATGACAATAAATACCAACCTGTTTTTAAAAATGAGATAAACATAGCATATAATAAAATAGATATTAATCTAAATGAGATGGTACTTGAAGGGTTAATTGATCTTGAAACTTTTAATTTTTTGAGAGTAGAAAAACCTAAAGTACCCTCGATATTTGGCATCCCTAAAATACATAAGAATGAGTTGGATCCCCCATTAAGACCAATAGTTTCGGCCAATGGTTCAAAAACTCATTCTTTGGTCAAATTTGTGGATACTAAGACCAAAAAGTTATGGGTAGAAACAAATATTGAAATATTCCTGGGACCTGCTTAAAGTTATTTCAGATATAAAAGACATAGAAGATTTAATTTTCGTAACCATAGATGTTATAGATCTATTCCCATCCATTCCTCATGGAGAAGGTACAGAAATGTTCGAGGAAATAATATTTGAGGACAAAAATATGTCTAATAATGACAAAATAGTGAGTGTATGGCTGATGGAAATGGTGTTGCATAATAATTTCTTGTTCTTTAATGGTGATTTTTTAAACAAGTTCAGGGAGTAGCTATGGGGGCAGCATGTGCCCCCACATATGCTAACTTGGTACTAGCCAAATGGGAGGAAAAATGCGTTTTACAAAGTGAATTCAAGTCCTCCTGGGTTATTTATCGTAGGTTTCTGGATGACATTGTATTATTTTGGACTGGAGGGGAGGAAAAGTTAAATGCTTTTTTGTCATACCTTAACAATACCTCCAATTTTTTGAAATTTACCCATAAGGTATCTACTAATGCTGTACAATATTTAGATATTGAAATTTATAAGAAGGATAGTCATCTGGAAACTAGAGTGTATAGAAAACCCACCTATTGTAATTCCTTTTTACACTTTGACAGTGCTCACCCTTTACATGTTAAAAAGAACATCATTAAAGGTCAGTTTGTGAGAGGATGTAGAATGACCAGTAGTGATCAAGACTTTGCTATTGAATGTGAGTTGCTAGAGAATATGTTCAAAGAAAGGGGATACCCGAATAGTTTTATTAAGGAAATTAGAGAAGAGGTGGTAAAAGCCAGGGGAACTAAATTTCTTCCTATAGTGATAGGTAAAGAAAAAGAGAAAGAAGTAGTTCCCAGTATGAAAAACATTAAAAAACAGGAAAATTTTCACATAGCTCCATTAACAGTAAAATAAGGAGTATTTTTAACAAAGAGTGGGATAGATTTATGAATTTAATGGAACAAGATTTTGGTAGTAATGGTCCAGTGAAGATTGTATATAAAAATTCATTAAGTATAAGAAACTTATTAGAGAGAAAAAATTCTATAAACCCACAGGATAGAAGGAGGAAAGGCACCTATAAATGTGGAAGATGTGCCCAGTGCACTTATGTATCGAATAGTAATGTCTTAAATATAAGTAGTAGAAGTAAAACCATTGTTAATGATAGACATTTTTACAATTGTGAGTCCTCAGGTTTAGTTTATTTGGCAGTATGTACAAAATGCCAGTCTTTCTACGTAGGGAAAACCGAAAGGAGACTTAAAAGGAGAATCTATGAGCACCTTAACGATATGAAGAATTGTAAAGAAACTAATGCTTTGTATAAGCATAGTAAGGAATGCACACGAGCTAGTTTTAGTTTCTCCGTATTAGAACATACAGAAAAAGATATAAGAGGTGGACCCTGGGAAGAAATGTTAGAGTATAGAGAATTGTGGTGGCAAATCACTCTTGAAGCTTATAATCCACCAGGGTTAAATGAATATATCAGCATTATACCCATTATGAAGATAAGGGCAGCTAAATTATAATAATTTTAAATACAAGTGTTATTAAAATGTCCTTTTCATGAATTTTAAACAGTTATATTGAGATTTATTTACAATATTTTTTAAAACTGTTATCATAAGTTTATGTAGTTGAAGTTTAAGGTAGGATGTATATGGTATATTTTAGGTTTATAGTGTTTAAGAACACCATTTAATTAATTTTTAATAAGGGAGATTTTTTAACCTTTGAATGTGTTTTATTTAATTTTAATAAAAGAAATGGCCACTAGATGGCATTATAGGACAAGTGATGCAGTGGTTCAAACAAAATATTTTATTCTGAACATTTTATTAATTGTTTTAAAGTATTTAAGATGCACATATTAAATTATATACAATTTTTGTTTTATGTTATTCATGTATTGTAGTGGATATGAGAAATATGGGATTTCTTTATAAAATATATGAAATTAAAATGGAATATCCTTTTAAAAACCCTTTTGAAAAAAATCTTTTTAATGTATTAATTGATTAATTAATTCATTGAGATACATATAAAAGGGAATAATTTGATGCAATAGAAATATCTGATGAAGTCCAGCTGGTTGTGACGAAAAACGCAGTATTATTGAATAGCGTTAATGTGTGGTGGATTCTCTTGGTTGGTGCTACGTTTTTTATGTGACTTGAGTGGTTCGATTTAATAAAATCCTGGTTATTTTTCAAGTTTGGTTCCTGATTCAACGTCCTTTTCTTGGTTATTGGTTTTGTCTGCACCCTTGACTTGGTTTTCATACTTCAGAGAATATTTACTCAGGTGTACAGCAAATGCTGGAGGTGTAATGGAAAAGAGAGAGATAACTGGAAACTTCTTTTTGGGTGGGGGGGTGTAACGAGTTGGCAGATTTTAAAAATTCTGTAAAGCGTATTCTGTCAGAAGTGTCAGGGGAGCAAATAACAAAATAAATTATTCTTTTGAGCTAGGACTCATGATCTGAAATGCGATCTTTAGAAAAGGGAAGGCGCAAATTACAAAGAAACAGATGGACTTCATAGGACTAATGCATGCAGAAAAATGCTCAGGATGTGAAGTTTAAGAGAAAGCAGAAATTGAGCAATTTATGTAATGTAGTAAATAAATCTTAGAAAGAAGCAAAATATGTGTAGTGCATAATGCAGAAATATGAAAAATGTTGATATGGTTTGTTTTATTTTCTATTAATGTATGTGTGCCTGTGTCTTAAGTGATACTTTAATAAAGGGGATTAAGAACAAAACAAAACAGCAACAACAAAAAGTTCTAAGACACTGAGAGGTCAAGTTGAACATTGTGAATATGGCTTAACTGTTTTCATGAACACTTCCCTGAGATGGAGGCATTGCACAGTGAGAAGCATTGGTGCTAAATCTTGAATGTTGGGGGAGCTCCAGAACTCACTGGAGTTGTGTGCAAAGAATTGACGCCCAGTTCCACCCACTATGGAAGTCCCATGTAGGTGTGAGGTAAACAAGGCATGGATTTCATCTAAAAGACCACAGTAAGTCCTCTGTTGTTCAAGGATACCATGGGTCACTGTATCAAATGCAACCAAGAGATCCAGGAGGACTAAAACAGAATGCAACTAGGATACTCATAAATCACAGAATGCCTGTCTCAGTGTTGTCTTGATCCGGAAAAAAAAAACAGACTGTGGAGAATCTACTAGAGGCTGTGCATGTTAGATGGATTGAAGTTTCTGTAAGTTGACTTCTGAGTTTCCTTAAATATAAAAAGGTTTGAGATTTGAGAATGGGCAATAGCTTTTCAGCTTGTGTATCTAGAGAGAGCTTCAAAACTGGTGTGCCTACAAAGTCACTTATAGGGAAGTTTTAAACACTCCTCTTGACAAAAAAATCTGGACTGTCTGAAAAATGACTGGACAAAGGACTCCAGGCATTCTTAATAAGCTTTATATGACCAGGGTCTGGCCTGTAGAATGTCATTTGGATGTATAAAACCTACAGGCATGGTCTTCTCTTAGTGTAGCCAGAGTCCTGCCAAGAAAATTCTAGGAACCCCAGAGCCCTAGGCTCAATACTATGTGAAGAGACACAGAGGGGTGAGCAAGACATAATCTTGGCATCCTTATCCATGAAAAATTGTGCAGCTTTCTAACACTAGAAGGAGGACAAAGTATTTTAGGTGGCAAGCAGGCTGGGCTACATAGGCTTGCAATAGCCTGTAAATGGTTAACTAGAAGACTGGTCACAGCAGATCTTTCAGTGGACAACAATATTGCTTTATTTTTTGAGATTTCTGAATGGTGTGTTGAATAGTATGTAATCTAGTCTGATCTCTTTCTCAGTTGTACAGCAGCCTACCTCTTGGTTGCCACATACCATGAATATCATATTCACAGCACTACTTTTCTGGAGATATCAGGATAGGTTGCATGTGAAGAGAGATGAAGGATTCAAGCAGAACTCCAGAAATTACAAAAGTTGACTAACACATTGGTGGTATCAGCATTTTATGCCAGTCAGAACTCTCAGTACTGGAAAATGGATCATTGCTTGGGATGTTTAAACCTTTATAATGAACCATATTAACTCTGGGTGACCTAACCAGAGGCAGCCCAAAATGAAAATGGGTTAATTTATAATCTAGCCAGAAAGCTTGGCTATATGTCTAATGTAGGTATAGCCATATTTAACACAAAAGTGTGTCTGGTGTGTGGCCTCTTATATGCCAGGAAAAAGGAGACTTCTTTCACAAAACCATATCCCTTGTGTAATTTGGAGGAATTCTGTGCAAATCTAGCAAAGTCTATATTGATTTGGACATTAAAATCTGATTTGACAACCCATTTTGGATGTCAAAGCACTTTGTTACCAAGGAGTCGACAAAATCTTGCAGAAAGGCCTCTAGTGAATCTAGTTTACTCCTGCGAGAAGGACATCTTCAAAAGAGTTGTTTGGACAAGGTAAGCCACTAGACACAATTATCCTTTTTCAGGGTTGACCTGGGAAGACTGTTTCTGATTAAGCAACTTGGTCAGGGTTGCACAGTAAGCAAATTACGATGGAAGGAGTTAAACCCTTTACCCTGTACACAGGAAGCAGCTTATGAACAGTTCAAGAGTTTAGTCCTCTATGCTAATTGTCAGGCTACAGAACATGTAATTGACCACCCTCTGTCAACCAGTGATACCTCCAGCAAAGATTTAAAATAGATGGTTACACTCCTGTCAACATATTGTCTGAAAGGTTGGTAGTATGGGCACACCTGGATTAAGGCAAGAGTTCTCATCTAGATAGATTTCAGTCATCAACACTAAATCAAAACCCTGTAGCACATAATGGCTAATTGCATGAGTGTTCAGTGTTGATCTGTCATTGCTTAAAAGAGCATGTGATGGGATCCTTCGATTAAAAATCCAACAACTCCCCACTGAAATTTCCAGTGCAACATAAAATGATGTTTCTATTGGTTATCCACACTGGGAAATGCCCTTTCCAGTCATCATAATTGGTATCAACTTCTTTGGGGTAACAGAGGGATTAACAGATAATAAATATAATACAGGAGATATTAGGGTTGTACATGGTAAACTGCAGGTGATAATTTAATTGTAAGCCAACACAGAGATATTTTTAATTAATTCTTAAAACCTCTCATTGTTTAGGAACCTCTCAGCTAACCAGGTAGCAAGTTCCCAAGACACAGATGTGATAGGCAAACATCCATTCCTCAAAAGGGCTCATCTGCAGCCCTAGTACCAACAGAAGTCCATGGAATGCAATGGTTGAAAACAGGATAGCATGTCCTGAAATGTAGTGTAGACCCAAACCATGCAAGATGAAAATATGTTTTTACGGTTTAGAACATTATAAATAAAACACTTCTTCATAGGAAGGCAGTGCAACTCACTGGTATTTGTAAATCTCTTCATTGGGACCAGTTCTTCTAGAAGAATATCAATTACAAAAACAAACAAAAACAAAAAGGTCATTGTGGTATTACAACACTGTGTTTCCCTAGTATGTAACTATTTCTTATGGTTTAAACAGCATAGAACAACATTCATTCATTAAATATAGAGACAGTAACAACTGGAAGAGGAACCTTGAACAAAGCAGGTATAGATTTCAAAAATGTATGTCTGTTAAATGCCCTGTTAAGTTATAGATATAAACAACTTGGAAAAGCTAATAAGTGATGGAGTAGAACGGCTTGGTTAAGAGTTAGCCAAAACAGGAATATTGATTTTGGAAGATAACAGTGCTGTTCCTCTCTGTTGGTCCAGATGGAAAGGCTTGCAGTGGCTAAGCAAACACTCAAGTGGATTACAAATTGCATTATATTTTGATATCAAGAAGATAACCCCCCCCCCCGGGGGCGTGGCTAGGATGCTGAACTGATAGCTGCATTTCATTTCAGCTCTCTTACCTCAATACAATTCCTGACAGGAATTTTACAAAATAATATTTAATTTGAAGAAATGTTTATTACTAACTTATTTCTAATAACTCTGAGCATCTATAAGAAAAATTTTATTGTCAGAACTTGAATAATTCCTGTCAAATTAATTACTGGAAAATCAGCACCAATATCAGCTTTACAGCATGAGTCATCTAAGGAATACAGCACAAGACTCTTCTCTCAAAAAAGACCTGCAGTCTCTCATTACAAATATACAGGAACTTACAATAAAAATCGACAAGATGGACAATAAAATAGATACTTTTAAAGAAAAGTGCTCACAACAACTGGAACAGCTTCAAGAAATGTTTACACAGCAGAAAGGACAGATATCACTTATTGAACAGTCATTAAGTGACATTGACACTAGAGTTCAAGTAGAAGAACAACAAACTGAATTCTTACTTCAACAGAATACATATTTACTAGAAAAACTTGATGATATGGAAAACCGAACAAGAAGAAATAATATTAGAATATATGGTCTACCAGAAAAATCTGAAGGGGACAATATGATAAACTTTCTTACCACCTGGATACCAGATGTAACAAAAATACCTGAAGCTCTTTCATATGGTATAGAACGGCATAGATCACTAGCAGCTTCTGGAAATGCTTCTTCTCCGGTAAGAACAAGCCGAGATCTATAATTGTGAGACTTTTTTCTACACAAGATAAAGATCTTATTTTAAGAAATGCTTGGGCAAATTCTCCCATCAAATACAATGATTCATTAATAAGATTTGACAATGATTATTCTACAAAGGTGGTTTCAAAAAGAAAAGAATTTCTACCAATAAAAAAAACCTTGAAGAAAAAGCAACTGAAAGTCCATCTTTTATTTCCAGCAAGACTGAAAGTTTTTCTACCAAACGGAATAAAAATCTTTGAAACAGTAAATTCAGCAATAAAATACCTTACCAACAACAACATCCTAACACATGAAGAATCTATGGACTGGACAATAAGTACACCGAAGAGAAATGCTGAAGTAAATAATTGGAAAACTGTTGAGCAAAAGAAAAAAAAAACTAAAGGACAAATAATCTTACATATGTTATATTCTGTAAAAATCTAAATAATAATACTAACAACAAAAGAAAAGTTCTTACTGTCTTCAAGTTACACCAAAACAGGTACTGTTTTCAATTATATTTTAAATGTCAAAATTAGCATAAATGTAAATACATTTATCTCAAATCACATCAATATACTAAGCATAATTTAAACATTACTCTATTTTTCATTATTATCCATCTATTATTTTCATATTCTTAATCAGAGTAATCAATGCATAATAATGTTCCCAAATAGTTTATTTATTTATTTATTTTCTCTCTTTGTGTTTTGTTGTTTTTATTTTTCTCTTCTTTTATTAAATCTTCATTAACTTATAATACTTTAATCAGTATATGGTTATATTGCTTAATAGGTATAGTAATGGCTGCTATATAACTTATTATTAGTTACATCCCTGATAGTATTACTTTTTATAAGTTAAAAGTGTCCCTGTTTGGATAAACGCTAATGCTGGGCAGAAATGTGTTGCTTTTGAAATGAAGTATTTCAGTTAGGATGTATCATAAGACTACTTTAAATAAGCTTAAAAGATGTTCTGCCTTTGACCCATATGCACATACTGATATAGTCCAGTGAAAAAATATGTTTTAAGTGATATTTTGAGGCTATAAGTCATGTGTGTTGTGGCTCCAGACATCTGGAGTTGAAAGATGCTTGTGACTAGCTTAGATATCCTGTTGTCTTTTCTTTTGTAGAGAAATAAGGCATAGCATGTTTAAAATGCAAAGTTTGACAGTTGTGAACACTACTCCATAAGCTAGAGTGCTTGCGTGCCACTACATGAGTTTGTCACCAAATAAGAGGAGGGAAAAGAAAAAAGAAAAAACACATACCTTTCCCTGCTTGGTTCTCGAGACAATTTAACAGCCTCAAACATCACTAGAAACTTGAGTTACTTATTGCTTGTCGCATTTACTTGTGTACGCCATCCCCTGACTCTTTCTAATTGACGTCTAGTCAGAAAATAAGCTAGGTTCACATTTAAAGATACAGAAACCTAAATTCCTTCTAAGGAAACATAAATAAATATAAAAGGTTCATATAAATATACACAGATATTTATTTTTGAAGCACTTTCAGTTTATGGCTACTGATGTCTTCTAGCACCTTGATAGATAAGGACATATATCTGCTTGTCTTTCTATCAGTTTAGATTTCCAGACATTTTAGCTATCCCTTACTATGTTTTATACAGCAGAGTTTAAAAGCAGAAATTAATCATCAGCAAATAAAATCACTGCTGTTTTACAAATTCTCTAAAGAAACTAGTAAATGTCAAGCAACTGACAGGTTTGTTTTGGGGAGGGTTGCCATTTCCCACGCTGGTGCTCCTGCAGAATACTACTGATGTCCTGCTGCCAAGGTATGCCCTCGGGTGGGCAGGTGGGATGCAACAAGAAGGTTGGATGTGCATTTGGCAAATCAAACATTTAGATGGCGGTATGGTATACTAGATGGAGAAAGTGGAAGCAATGATTGTATAGGCAACTATAATGAGTAACATAACAACAGTGGATTTGACCCGGTGTGTCAATTATACAATGTTTATATCCCATGTGGCTTTGGGCTTTGTCGAAGCATCTGTGTTCTACACACATATTGTGTTGGATCTGATTTGAGTGGAAGGGGGAGAGGCTTAGCCCACACCCTAATTTGTTACTGAGTTGCCATGCATTGTGGCAGGTACTCAACGGGCTATCCATCCTTAGATGGCTCATGCTGTTCCCGTTTGCTCATCTGAATGGTGACTGCGGCTGTGCTCTTCTTGTTATGTTGCCTGGCTGTGGCTTCACCCTTCTTATAATATTGCCTGGCTTTTTACATTATCAAGAATGACACAATACTAGTGTATGCGGGTATATCATGTTACTGTTAGTGTGGACAAGGATGCTTGACAATGCAACTATGATTCTTGGACCTTTCTGCAGACGGGTGTGTTGTCTGGCAGTTGAGAGCCTGGTTGTTCCTGATCAGCGGACCTGTATTTTTGTGTTTCTATGTGACTGCATGAAAGGATGCCAATATTGGTCTGCAAGTTTGGTGGGCAGTAGATTCGTTGGGGATTGATTTGAGGAGACACTTGTATTATGGCTGGGGCACTTGACATTTGATAAATGTATCCTCTCAATGATGCGTTCTGTCTGGTCATTGGCTGTAAAACAACTTTTCTGAGAAATATTGTTGTGGTGCCAGTTAATGATTTGGATTAAATGTTTCTATATACAGTCGTGAAGCAATTGCCAGGATAAAATGGTACTCTTGCAGTGCATGGATCATCGTGGCTGTCCTCCGATGTTGGAAGAAAAACAAGCTTCTTGGACACCTTTTTGACGTGGTAAAGGTGTTACCCCATGGTTTGAATATGTTTTGTCTCTTTGCTGCAAAATGGGTTGGGAATTTTGGCCTGTAATATTTTCATACATGGTGGTTTGAATCTTGGCAGCTTCCATTGTTTTGATGTGTTCTCCAGTATACTTTTGTTCAGTCATAGGATTGAATTACTGGTGTTGAGTAGGTCAGGATTGTATCTCCAGCACTTGTTGTTAGCAGATAGACGCACTGGTTGGGTGTCAGTCTAAGCTGTGGGAGTTGATGTGTGATATACATAGATGTTTGCTTTGAGGGTGTGGTCAAGTGTGCTGCAGTTTTACCTCTGTACTGTGTCAGTTTTCATTGTGCAGGGTCCCTCTGAGGATTGATGGAAGTGTTGGCAACAAGACACTCAATCAGATAACAACATTATGAGTGGTCTCTTGGATAAGGGAGCTGTCTAAATTGTGATCTTGTTGTCTCCAGCCATGGGAATTGTCATTGAAAAGCTGAAAAATGCAGTCAGAGGAACATATTTAATGTCTACTAAAGAAATATTAATATACTTATACATTGTATCGCATTTCAGTTTATGTTAAACATGAAATATGATGTGGTTTCAGAACTATTCATGTTTTATTCCAATATGACTTTGCAAATATTAATTTAAACACTGGTTTCGGACTTGAGTAGTCTAAAACAATTGCACAACAATGGTACTGTATTATACAGTAATGTCAGTAAATAGTTTTCAACAGATGTATGAGATATACAGTTATAGATTTTAACATGATGTTTATTAATACCCTAAATTATTTTGAAATGATACTACCTTAATCTAAATATTTGTACCTTTTTGAAACCTGCTTAGAAGTAAGTATTATTGAATTACAATAAGATGAGTAAAGAATATATGTATATATTTTAGCTGATTAGATTATCTTAATATATTATTCAATTATCTTTATTTAAAACTAAGAGGATAAGAGAAACTGATCCAAATATTATTTGTGAGGGTAGAAAGTTTGTTTGGTTAGATTCACTAACCAAACGAAGAGGTATATTACCTCATAGCAATAGGGAATGTTTTTTAAGGTTAAGAATTACAAGTTTGGAAGTTCTTTGTTTTTTTTTTATTCTATCACTTTGGTGTCACTCAGAAACATGCAAAAATCATACAAGAAAAACTTTTGAATACTGTATCCAAGATGGAACTAAGAATAAACAATATTTACATAAACTCACACAAAAACAAACTCAAAACTAGGAAATGAAATGTTTATCCATAAATGTTAATGGTCTAAATAATAGTAATAAAAGGAGAAGCCTATTCAAGTACATAAACTTACATAAACCACAAATAGTCTTTTTACAAGAGACACACTTATTAGATAGAGATATAAACAACTTAAATATTAATAATTACACAGTACTAATAAACTCTCAATACAAAACAAAAAAGAGGAGTAGCTATACTACTTCGCAACTCAACTATAACACCTAAAATAATTACTACTCATCAAGATACATCAGGTATGTTTTGTCTAGTTTCAATAGAGTTAAATAAGAGAATCTATACGTTAGTAAATCTATATTGGATCCCAGGACTAGGATTAAAAACAGTTAAACAGCATTTTGAAGAGATAATTCATTTAACTAAGGGTAGCCTGATATTGGCAGGAGACTTCAACTGTATAATGAATGAAAAAGATACAGATTCTAAATCCAAAAGAAGAAAACCCATCTCTAAAGCACTATCAAAATTTATAGATACATTGTATTTAAAATATATAAATGAATTTGCAGAACCAGACTCACTAATCTTCACATTTTATTCTCATAGATATAAAACTAACTCTAGAATTGATAGAATATATGTTGCCAATGACCTAATAACAAAAATTGACAAAGTCAAAATCATAAATTGTCCTTTATCTGATCATAATGCCATAGTCTTTGAGATAGAGCTTACACCATTTTATTCAAATCCCATTACTAGGATACCTTCCTATATCACAAAATTGAGAGATTTCAAAGAATTTTATGAAGAAACAATCAAAAACTTTCTAGAAATAAATTACACAGAAGATATTTCAGAAATATATGTCTGGGATTCATTAAAAGCAGTTACATATGAGAAGATATTATCCTGGTACATAAATAAAAGGAAGTTATGGAATAAAGATATGCTAGACTTACAAAACAAAGCAGATAAATTGAAACTGGAAATACAAAAGGGTAATGCTACTCAAGTTCAAGAACTTACACAAATCAATAAGAAGTATACAGAATTGCTACACCATAAGATTATGATTAACTTAGAAAAGATAAAAATAAACTCATACTCTACTAATTCAGCACACCTGAGATACTTAACTAATAGAACAAAAAAATAATTAAATCTAAGCAAATAAAAGAAATATTTATTCCCAATACTAACAAAAGAGTTACAGAACTAAATGATATTTTAGAAGCATTCAGACTCCAGTTTAACATTGATAATTCCATAAATGCTCAAGATACACCTACTAAGGATATAAAAAAATACTTAGAAAACAATATTCATATTAAATTAACACAAGAACAAATAGACATTATAAACAAACCAATCAATATGACAGAATTAAAATCACAAATTAAAAAGCTCAAGACAAATAAAGCACCTGGCCCAGACAATATGCTACCAGAAATGTATAAATTAATACCCAATCAAGCCATATCTTTATTATTAAAAGTATATGATATAGCCAATAATTATTTAAATATACCACCCTCTTGGAAATATTCATTGATATCCCCAATTATCAAACCAGATAAAGATGAAAAACAGTGTTCCTCATATAGGCCAATATCATTACTCAATATAGACTACAAGATGTTTATGGCTATATACGCAGATAGGATCAAACACTTTCTTCCTTTCTTAATTCACAAAGATCAAACAGGTTTTATTAAAGGAAGAAATACTTCAGATAATATTAAAAGAATACTAACATTAATAGATTATAGCAAACATAAAGTCCTAAATTTAAATGTAATCTCATTAGATATTAATAAAGCTTTTGATTCGGTTAACTGGAACTTTCTTTCACTAGTTTTAAAAGAATATAACTTTCCTTCTAATTGTAATAATCTTATCCAAATACTATATGAAAAATCTACTGCATATGTTAAACTGGGATCATATAGATCAGGCCCTATAACAATAAAAAAGGGAACTAAACAAGGTTGCCCTTTATCACCATTGTTATTTGCATTACTCATAGAACCCTTTGCAAATCAAATCAGATCAAACAATAACATAAAGGGCATTTGTATTAATAAAATGTTAAACCTTAAAATCCAACTCTTTGCTGATGACATACTATTAACTCTCTCAGATGCAAATGAGTCTTTGAATGCTCTATTTAACTCCATGAATAAATTTCAAAATATTTCAGGCTTAAAATTTAATGAAAACAAAACTAAAATTATGCCCTGTAATTGTAAAAAAAAAAATAATATAAACAAAAGATTTTCCAAATATATAGTAACAGAAAGTAAATTATTATATCTGGGAATAAATCTACTCAGTGAATTAACAGATTCTCTAATATTTAACTATAATAAAATACTAGACAAAATAGAACAAACAATTGGTTACTGGAATAAATATATCTTTTCAACAGCAGACAGATTATATCTTATTAAAATAAACATATTTCCCAAAATATTATACTTAATACAAAATTTTTCATTGCCACCTCCCAAATATATTATTCAAAGATACAATAAACTAATTTCCAAATAAACCCCGTATAGCCTTAAATAAACATTTGCCAGATTGGGAAGATGGTGGAATTAATTTACCGGATATTGATTTATATATTACCTCATCTGTTATTAAAAACATAACACTATGGTTAAATAATTCATACACACCTATATGGAAACAAGCCCATGAGCAGATTTACATAGAAATCAATTATAATCACATACAAGACAACTTAACAGTAATACCATCACCCCTTATATGGATGTTAAAAGATTGTTTTTTAGGGAAAAGAAATAATATTAATAAATTGCCATCAAACTATGTAAGCTCTACACTTTCAGTGTTCAGAATATATATAAACAAAATACCAAATATTAATTCTTGGATTTTTCTTATTTTCCCTATAGCTTTTACACCAAATATTCTAGATACATTCCAAATATCTAAAATAAATATACTTAAAGAAGAAACATTACTCTTTTGGCATCAACTTATAGAGAAAGGGAAAATTCTAACAAAGGAACAGATAATTTATAATTATAATATAAATAAAGACAATTGGCTGTTTTACAAAATCTAAGGCATTTTCTTATAAATAAAATAGAACAAATGCAACCTTCAGTTAGACATGAAGCTCCAAAACTCATTGAATACCTTATTCTTATCACAAAACAGCCTTATCAGGGTACAGGTTATTTGTCTAATATCTATAAAATTGTTAAAAAACAAAAACTATCATGAAAAATCATACTGGGATTATTATACTTTAATAAACAACCATCCTCCAGTTGAAGAAGAAAAAGTAATATTCTAAAATCTTCCAAATTTTCTACATTATCAAAATACTGGCAATTATTCACTTGGAGATATCTACATAGAAGTTTCTATACACCACATAGGTTAGCCAAAATGTATTCTATTGAAGATCAATGTTGGAGATGCCATACCAAGATAAAAGCAGATTGGCAGCATGTTTTTATGAATGTATATGTCTCAATATGTACTGGAAATCCATTAATTATTTTTTCAGACTGTTTATAATGATAATTTTCAATTAACAAAGTCTTTAATTTTATTCAACTCTCCTATTCCAAACTGTGTACCAAAAAAAGACACTAAAATTCTATGGTCACTATTGGCAATTTCACGTAAAATCATAACTATACACTGGAAAAATGAGGCTTCGCCTACGTTCAAGGAATTTGAGACTTTAACAACAACAGTTGCTCACATGGAAATATTAACAGTGAAGAACAGAACTAAAAGATCTACTTCTTACTATTACTCTTGGATGAAAGTACTGGAAATACTTGAAAATATCAAAGAAGATATATCATCTTATGTTTCTAACTTTATATAATATAGAATTTCAATGTTATTTGCATAGACACCAATGTAAATAGTTATATAATGGTTTGAAGTTAGTAATGTTTTAGAATTGTAAATATGTTATTTATCTTTATTTCATGTAATGTTTAAGACATCTTATTTGAAATAATAAAAAAAAATATTTAGTGAAAAAAAAGAAGATAATCCCCTATTAGATTAGGGTGGTGTGCTTGTTTCTTTTTCTGATTCCTTAATGTCTACATTGTGGTAATTTGTACAATGGCTACGTGGTTATCACTTCACATATTCAGCATGAATTATTGTAGAGTGTGTCTTGATTGGACTCTCTAGTATATCATGTTTCATGACTGTACTGTACTTTGGCTCGTATGTCCTTTGGGGTGGTTCCTACTTGCCTCACCAGCCGAAAGTTTGTAATGTCGAGTGTAATAGGTACACTAATAACATAACAGCTGATCTTTGAGAGAGCACTTTGTTGGGTTCTAATTAACCTCCCACAGTTCCACTGTGTCTTGTGGTAACCTGTCCATCCATTGTATAATGTTGGGAGTTTCCAGTTAGTGCTTGAAAAATATGTAATTGTAGATTCCTGCGTAGTACAGGTGCCAGCCATACATTTTATTGTCTTTATTTGCAGGAAGTGTCCTTCCTCAGATGTTTAGTGTGACTTTTCAGTCTCTGGGACAAAGCATGCTTTCCTAGTGCAGCATGTGCACTTGAGAGTGAATGCACACTGGTGAACTTCGGAGTTTCAGAGAAAAGTAGATAAACTTGGCAAGGATGGATTTGCAAAATATAGACCCTTCAAGAAGGGTGTACATTACCTGATATGTTACGAATGTATCGGTTGTTTCTTTTGAAGGATTTGGTTCTGGATTATGAAGAAATATTGAAAGTGTGCAAACTGTCTTTTTTTCCCTTAAAATTCCGTGTGCTTGCTGGTTGGTAGGAGGTAGTGAGAATTTAGGAAAACAAAAATGGCAACAATCAGGATCAAGCTATAAAGTAAGGAAGTAACTACTAAAACGTTTAAAGGACATCAGTATTCTGGTTAAATATCAGTGCAAAGTGCATGTGATTAAATTAGATAGAAATAGCATTCCTTTGGGGCTAAGGTTATGGGACATATTGGTGACTCACTGGAGTGCGGTCTGCACAGTTCTTTGAGAATACATGTTGATTAAAAAAAGGTTTAAATGTTTTGCTGCACGTCTTGCTGCTTTAAATTGACAGATAAGATGGACTATTCTGCTTCTGTTCACACAGTTATGCATTTATATGAATATGTGTTTTAAGGGAATGGTTTCTTTAAGTGCACATTCACTTGAAACACAATGCAGCTACTGTCATATTTTAAATTGGAGATTTCAGGTAGTTGTAAATTGAAAAATAGTTTGATCCTTAGCATAACCCTGGATCCAAATGAACAGTGTGTGCACCTGACCCAGAGTAGTCCATCCCTGTCTGTTTTCCTGACCCTCCCCCAAGGCAACAACTACTGCTCTGCTGTGCTGTACATTTACCCCTGGGTTTTGAAGAGTCTGTGCTCAGGATAAGACACTGTGTTCTCAGAATGGCTGTCAGTTGGTACAGCATCTTAACCAAAGCACACAGCATTTTTGGAACTCTGGTGTTTTAAGTGCAAAGACCTACATAGGGAAGGGAGAAGACTTGTTAATCTACTTAGAAGGACATCAAGTTTAGAGTTATGTCCTGGAGAACCACTGGTAAGTAAGTGAGAACTTGGCTGAATATAGCCCATGGTGCTACTGCTGCCATGTGCTTGTTACAATTGCAGTGTTTTATCACGGTCACTAATTTTACCTAGTGGGACCAACTCCATGACTCTACAGGGTATATTACTGAGGGAAGCAGTTGTATAGCAAGGACCATGTGGCTGTGACAGGCAGTTAATGTAACAGATTCTGCAGCTTCAGGTGGTGATGCACCCCTCTCTCACCCCAGCCACAGCCCTTGATAGTATATTTTTTCTTCAGAAATTGACTGACATCATTCTCTGCCCTTACATGCCACATTGGCCTTATGGAAAAGCTTACATTTTGTATGTGTAAAAAACAAAAAAAAGAAACAAACAAAAAAAAAATATATATATATATATATATATATATATATATATATATATATATATATATCCCAGAATTTGTAGTTTATTGGCTGTTGGGCAGTTTTTCCATCTCTTTCAACTTTCTGGTGTAAAAGCCCGCATTTGCACTTGTTTTCTGCCTTTTTTGTAGCTAGTCTAGATACAGATTTGTTGTATCCAGGACTGTTTGTAAGCTTCTGAGAGGTGCCAGAGTCTGATCTTTAATTTTTCCCTTCGATCTGCTAGTGTTGTCCTCTCCTGCACTTTTACTAACTTATTAGTCTAGCACTTCACCATACCAGACTTCTTGTAGCACACAAAAGTGCTGCCAGCACTAAATGTTCTACAAGGAAACGGCTCCAGTACTTATTATTAATGCCCACCCCTCTAGGCATGTCTAAAGGTCAGTTCCCTGTGCTTTCTCCTATTAACCTGGTGAACATGGGCATCTGAGGCAGAGTAGCAACTGCTTCATGTACACCGACAACCCTCTCCTCTTACCTCCCAACATTCAGACTTGCGAGAGATGCACTTGTATATCCAAATTGGAAGCCACGCACTCTCAAGCCAAGACCGGAATAGCTGGTCAGGAGGAGGAGGTCAACACTTGTACCACATCACATGGAACATATAGTACTCTAGAACACACACCAGCACTGCCTTCACAAAAAAACACAAACCACACATCCACCTTCACCGAGGCTCTCAATAAAAGTCTACCCAGACAGCAGAGACCTCCAAGGCAGAAACCACACAACACTGATACGAGACACATAACTCTCCTAAACAGTGTGCCACTCAACCAAAGCCCCTAAGGCAAAACAGCATGCCCAGCAGCACACTAGTCATAGGTGACTCGATAGTGAGGCACACTCACTAGGTTGAATAAGGAGAAAGTAACAGTCAGCTGTCTGTCAGGTGCCAGGATCCAACACATAAAGCATGCACTCAGGTCCCTCAACAACAGGTACAAATATGACTCTGTCATTGTACATGTGGGTGTGAATGACCTGAGGCATACCTCAGTGGACTACATGAAAAGAGACATGGAGCAGCTCTCGGATTATGTAACCCAGGCAGGTATGACCCTAGCCCTGAGCAGCATCCTATCATCTCCCAGAATGATACCACAGTAGAAGCAGAAAATGATTGATTTCAACAATTGACTAAGTTTCTGGTGTCATTTTAAGGGAATCCAGTATCTGTCAGCCTGGGATGATATGATTGACAGACCCCGATGCTTTACCAGAGATGGCCTGCATCTGTCACACCTGGGCTTCCAGATACTTGCCAAGGCTCTTGCCATCCCTGTAGTGCCTTTTTAAGGCAGTGTTCCAAAGACCAAATTACCACAGTAAGAGCTGCAAACAAATGCAATCTGAGAGTCATGCTGCTCAACGCTAGAAGTCTAAATCTCAAAATGCACTCGCTCGAAGCACTCCTTAAATTGGAGAACATCAACATTTGTGCTGTAACAGAGGCCTAGTTCAAGGCAGCAGAAAGCACCCCTGCACTACCAGGCTATAACTCATTCCACACCTTTCAGCCCCAGAACTTGGACCAAAGCTCCAAAGGCAGTGGTGTTTCCAGATTCATAAAGGATGTGCACACTTTCAGACTGGTATAACCATCAGAGATGCTTCAGGTGCAGCTAACATTGGGTAAGACAGTGATTCAGGTTGTAACCTGTTATAGGTCCCCATCCATGTCCCAAGACTCACACTCCACATTCCTAAGCACCCTGGAGAATATTAGGGTCCAACCTAACACTCTCATAGTGGGCTTCTTCAACTACCCCTCTATTAACTGGGAAAACTACTCATGTACCAATATACTTGCCCAACGTTTCCTGGAATTCATTAATTCCAATGCCCTGGACCAGCTCATTCTTACCCCCACTACAGATAGCAACATCCTTGACCTGGTCATTACTAACATGGGCAACCGTTGCTCTGCACCAATAGTCAACTCCTCCCTGGTTAGATCTGACCACAAACTAATCACCCCCCCCCTGCAAAGGTAACCACCATGAAAAACTTCTCCAAAGTTAACTTTGGGCTCCGAAAAACAGAGGTGGCTAACTTCACTGCACCCATGCAAATAGAGAATAGTTGCATGACCATCGAATCATACACCAATGCACTGTACGAACACATACACAAATGCATGGATCTTACCATACCCAATAGAACCAAGACGCTATCCTCCAAAAAAAGGAAGCCAGTGTGGTGGTCCCCTGCCATACACAAACTCTACAATAGAAGGAGGAAACTGAGATGGAATAAGGTGAAGTCCCAAGACTGGAAAAACTCCGTTATCAGCCTCAACAAAAAGTTGAGATCCCTCATCAAATCCTCTAAAGCTAACTATGAAAACAGAATTGCAACAGATAGTAAAGAAAACCACAAGGTCTTCTAGTTATGTAAAGAATCTCCACAGCAATACCCAGATTTGCTCTGAGTTACTGCACAATGGTACCTCCTATATCGAGCCAACAGATATTGCTGAGATACTGCCCGACAGATTCAGTGCCAACTTTACCCCACTCCCCCATCCAAAGGACCAATCACAGTACCAGTAGATTGCCAGGCACACAGTATTACAGCTGTACAGGTTAAAACAGCACTGTCCAAGGCAAAGAATACAGCTTCTATGGGACCTGACAATATCCCTGGCTGTGTTCTGCATGAACTACAGAGTGAACTGGCACCTTACCTGTGTGGCCCTGTTCAATCACAGCCTCACCTCAGGCTTTGTCCCTACCGAATGGTGCACTGCTATAGTCATCCCTCTCCACAAAGGAGGAACAACTACAGACCCTGGGAACTATTGCCCCTGTTAAACTGATAAGTCTGATATGCAAAGCTATGGAACGCATCATCATGGACCTAATAAACAAGGATATAGGGAATCTCCAAACTCTGGATCCCACATAGTTTGGTTTTGTGAAGGGTAGGTCATGCCTGCTCAACTTGGTCAACTTCTTTGAGTCAGTCACTAGAACTGTGGATGACGTCAAGGTGGTTCATACAGCCTACCTTGATCTGGCCAAGGCCTTTGATACCATTCCACATACAGGAATCATTGAAACTCACTAAGCTAGGCATCAACCCCTGTATCACTAGGTGGGTTACAAACTGACTTACAGATAGAACCCACAGTGTGAAAGTAGCTGACTCCAAGTCAGACTGCCGACCATCCACAAGTAGAGTCCCACAGGGATCGGTCCTGGGTCCTGTCCTGTTTGGTATCTACTTCTCAGAAGTCCAGGTCAACACGAAGGGACTCTGGCTGACAAAGTTTGCAGACGATTGCAAGTTGGGAGCTATTATTAACTCCCCAGGTTATGCTGACATCCTACAAAAAGGCCTTAGTGAGACCAACGACTGGTGTCAGAACCATGGCCTTAAGCTCAATGGCAAAAAAATGTGTTGTCATCCCCTTTGGGAAAAACCCATTTCCCATGAATTACCACATCGATGGTAGTCCACTGAACACAGAAGGCGTTGTAAGAGAGCTGGGAACACAGGTTGACAGCAACCTCTCTTTTGACCACCACATTGCCACTGTGGTCAGAAAGTCCTTCTATGTGGCACTTCTCATTACTAAGGGTTTTTCATCCAGGAAGAAAGAGGTCATTGTCTCCCTCTACTCTTCCCTCATTAGGCCAGTCATTGAGCACAATGCTCCATTTGGCATGTATATCACTAGACACCTGCAACAACTGGAGGGGCCGCAAAAATTCCTCACAAAGAGGATCCTAGGCTTTAAACACTTGGCCTATATGAACAGACTCAAAAAATTCCAACTATTCTCTGTCTCATATCGCCTACTTATAGGCGATCTTTGCTTGACTTAAAAAGCCATGTCAGACCCAGCTCTGTTAGAAATGCTACAAATAAAGAAATTCCAATCGCTCCGCACCACACGCTCCAGAGATTTCATCCTCATTACCACAATCAACAGAACGTGCTGGAGGGACAGATTCTTAACCCAGAGACTGCCCATGCTATGGAATAGACTTCCCATACATGTCAAGCAGAGCACCTCACCGACCCTCTTCAAGAGAAATCTTGATGAGTGGATGGGAAATAGAAAATTCACCTCGGGGATCACTCCATTGGCTCTACTCGATAGAGGCACTGGGAACTAAGGTCGGGTGGCATGATACCAGGGTAATCCTATGGGCTAGGTTTGTAAAGGCTCCAGGGCCATTAGCCTAGTACAAACCTATGAATCTATCTATCTATCTATCTATATATATATATATATATATATATATATATATGTGTGTGTGTGTGTGTGTGTCTCAGCTAAGAGTGCCTAAGTGTGTGTGTGTGTGTGTGTGTGTCTCAGCTAAGAGTGCATAAGTGTGTGTGTCTCAGCTAAAAGTGCATGTGTGTGTTTGTGTGTGTGTGTGTGTGTGTCTCAGCTAAGAATGCATAAGTGTGTGTGTTTGTCTCTCAGCTAAGAGTGCATAGTGTGTGTGTGTGTGTGTGTGTGTGTGCGTGTGTCTCAGCTAAGAGTGCATAAGTGTGTGTGTCTCAGCTAAAAGTGCATGTGTGTGTTTGTGTGTGTGTGTGTGTCTCAGCTAAGAATGCATAAGTGTGTGTGTTTGTCTCTCAGCTAAGAGTGCATAGTGTGTGTGTGTGTGTGTATGTGTGTCTCAGCTAAGAGTGCATAATGTGCATGCGTGTTTCTCAGCTAAGAATGTATAATGTATGTGCGTGTGTGTGTCAGCTAAGAGTGCATAATGTTCTTGTGTATGTGTGTGTGTGTGTGTGTGTTTGTGTCTCATCTAAGAGTGCAGATGCTCAAAAGAGCTTTAAAGACAACATCAATCTAAATAGGTCAAGTAAGCAAAAGAATGAAACCAAAAAAAGAAAAAAAAAGATAAACAGCTTTTTTGTTAGGGGGGCACCCTTCTGCATTTCCCATTTGGGGGCTGTGCCCTTCCCACTCCCTTCTAATTATATGTAGCAACTCTGAGATCCCATTACAGCGAGGAAGGGAAAATTCCCAGTCCTTACTGTACCGTGCTCTTGCAGGAAGATATGCTGACAGGTAGAAAAACAGCCAAAAATAACATTCACTAGTAGTTTTTATACCCATGTACATATATATATATATATATATATATATATATATATATATATATATATATATATATATACACACTTTTATTTTTATTATTTTTTGTGTGTTTAGCATTTGTTGTATTCCTTAGAAATGAGTGCTGCACTGCTATAAAGTGCATCAAAATTAGCCATTTTAACTTTTGTATGTACTCTTTTTTTTTTTTTTTTTGTCCAGGATAATGCTCCACCATCCCTTACTGCTGACAACTTGGAGAGGTTAGGGAAGCAAAATCATTCTACTGTATCTCCAGAAGGGGGTGCTCTTCTCTCAGAAGCCAAGCTGCAGAGTATCATGAGTTTCCTGGATGAAATGGAGAAGTCTGAGCAAGAGCGACCTAAGTCATCATCTTCACTCACACACCGGGAGGTAAGTGCAGATGTAGCATGTGATGTGTTTTAAAGGGGCAAAAGGAAGCTTTGTTTTCACAGATCCTGTCTATATGTATGTTTTGTGGGTATTTAATGTAGGAGTTTCTAAACAGACATTAGTTTTAGTTCAGCACTACTTAAGTGCAGATAGAAAGTTTAAATGGAAGTAGGAATGAACCCCTGTAATAAAGCATGTATTTGATGGGGACAGTCAGAAATGTATAGAGATTTTGATAAATAAGTGGATACTTTATCATTTTTCAAGAGCTTTGTCTCTTTTTTTTTCTGTTGTGAAAGGATGCCTGCATAGCTGTTGTAGTTGCATTTGCTTTTCTGATAACAGGTAATTCAACTTGGCACAGAGGTAGCTTCAACATTACACTGCAACCTACTTTTATGCTACAGCAGTTGTAAAAATGAAAATACCAATGAACAGCTGTACTTGAACATACATGCAGGATAGGAACGTGCATCCTCTTGCCTTGGTTGAAACTAAAGATTCTGTATTTTTCAGTGTGGCTATATTGTTGACTGTTAGAATTTTTGCACCAGAAGGACTGACATCTGGCCTAATTTTCAGAATCTCTCTTTTCCCTCTTCTGGCACTCCCCCTAGCTTGGGTACTGACATTCTATTCGTATAAGAGGGAAATCCCCCTACACCATCTTCATTTCTTTCTTGCTGTAGTGCAAAAAAGTAAAACTTATTTTTCAGTGCAAGTAATGAGTTTCATCAGTGTGCCAGTTTGTCCTGGTTTCCAGAGTTGAGCTAAAAAAACCCTTGTCTGTAGCTATGCTATAAAATATGACCTTTTTTGTAGGCATCTGGGTTGATGTAAGTTTCTAAGGATAAAAAGTGCATTTTGTGTAGAAAGCAAATTCATTATTAAGACTTTCTTATTCAGTGCTTGTTTTATTTAGTGGAAGTGCACAATGCTGTCTCCTGTCCTCACTGTGTTAAGTTCAAACAAAAGAACAAGCAGTCGGGTGGCACGATGCCAGGGCAATTCTATGGGCTAGGCTTGTAAAGGCTCCAGGGCCATTAGCCTAGTACATACCTATGAACCAGTATGTCTTTGGAGTCAGCAACCTTCTTGTTCACAGGAGTCCAGATTGTTTTTACAGGGTTGTAGACTCATGTAATTATGAGTCTGAGAACCCAAAATTGCCAATACAACCATAGTGTTCACGGATTCAAGCAAGGGCTGTAATGGGGCTCCAACTAAGAATCCTGTTCCCAGTGACAAGGACAGTAGGATACTTGACTGATGTGATAAAAAGGTGTACACCTTTTCCACTCTGGTCTTCAGGGCTCTTGAACTGCTAAACACCTATGATAAAGCTCCAAGAGACCCTGCTGTCTGACGTTAAGGACAAGAGTGAGGAGATTAAGGGCAATGATCTTTGAGGCAAAGTCCTTAACTTATGTACCTTGTTTTTCCAGGCTGGCAAGCACTCTTTCAAGTTGGCTGTGATATATTGGATGTATAATGCAGTGTGGCAACAATGGGGTCATTACAGCCCCATTAGAAAAAAAAGCTGCTTTTTGAAACCCAAGCTGTGCAGGTGTATATAAAGCTGGTGGAAAATGAAAAGGCAGTACAGTTAGTGAAACCGCTGATGTTCATCATAAGATCACTGTTGCAGTAGCCTAAGCTATATGGGACATGTCCTGATAAAGAAGCAGATTCCCAACCAGTACCCAAAGCTTTATGGTGTCTTCTGAGAAGTATGAGAGCATGCTTATATAAAAGCAGACATACTGACACCAAAATTCAGAACTTTCTTCATATTGAAGCTACCAGTAATTCTTGCTCTTGGATGCGTTTTAAGTGGTTTGATGGTTGGCTAAGAATTGAGAAACTGAGCAGATAATTACCCATTTGGGGATTTTCCTTCTTTTTATCTGTGAAAAGTGTTGCTTTTGCCTTATGCCTAAGAGAAAGTGAAAGGTCTTGTATGGGCATCACATACCTTAGATACTCCAACACAGAGTATCTTTTCTGTGTAGGAATGGAACACATCTGGGTGTGTTGCATTTGTTTGTTTTTTACACCAAAGACGGTAAGGATCCTGTTTAGTTCCCCTAAGCTCATTGATGAGAACCAATGACTCAAAGCACTTATGTGACCCACTTTGTAGTCTGGAACTGGTAACTTGAACATCTCCCCTCTAGTCATCAAGAAAAGGCAGTCAGGAAACAGGATATTTAATAATTACTGCTTTTGTCCACATCATTCACTGAACTTCTTCGGAGTAAACCAAACAACTAAAGCACACTATTTAAATAGTATTGCAATATCATAAGCGTAATAAATAATAATTAATACTTCATTCCTCTATTTTTAAGAAAATATTTTGTATTAATATATTCATTCAATCCAGGACAACTGTCAGCTTGCAGCTTAATTTGCCAAATTGCCTCAGCTGTCTCTAGCATATTGTTATAATCCTCTCTCCAGTAGTCCAGTAATACCTTGTCTAATACAGAAAAATAAAATTTCCTAAAATTGGTACATCTTCTATTATTTTATATAAAGCATTATTTTTATCTCTGGTTTTAATAGTGTATATATGCTCCTTAATTCTGTTAGATAATTTCCTAGTAGTCATTTCTGTATAAAAAGCATCACAAGAACAAACTGATATGTATGCTAATCTTTTAGAATTGCATGTAAAATGCCCTTTTATACATATAGTAGTCTTAAAATGAGAAGCATCGGTATAATATAGTTGCAAGCTATACAGAAACCACATCTAAACATTCCATTGGCTTTGTGTAGTATGATTCAAAACTAGGAAGTTATCTAAAAGAGTTGAAGAGCACGTGTATGCTATTATGTTTATTTACTCACTTAATATTCTTTTTTATAGTAAAGTAAAATTGTAGTTTATTGCAACATGTATTTTAATGGGGGCACTTTAAGTGCATGATTAATGATTTTAAAATGTAGGTGTACTATTGGTTAATTAATGGTGTAATACTGTTTAAATAGTGTACTTTAGAGGTTTGGTTTATTCTGATGAAGTCCAGTGAACATTGTGGACAAAATCATTTAATTATTATATATCCTATTTTCTGACTGCCGCTGGAGTATTTTGTTACTTTGTTAAATTTTTTTTTTAAACCTGACCTGTTGGCTGTTTTTTCTGCTTCTAAGAAAAGGAAAGTAGTTAGAGTGTTTTTAACACAGTCTTCATTCCTGTCTTTCATGGCCCTTGACAGAGGACACCGCTGTGGCCATGTTGAAATCACTAGACCATTCGTTGGGTGCTTCTCCCCCTCTATGTTGTTCCTTGAAAACCTACTAAGGGTTGAGTCTAGAATGTCTTCAGTAACCCAGACACATGTCCATTGTAGAGAAGAGCGAACTGCACTTGGACTTGCAAGGTGGCTGCACACTGATCAACAGCATAACTGTAGCTCTTCCAGTGTGAAAACAGAAACTGAGAAAAAGGAGTGCCATCAAACATGTTTTATAAAATTCAGTTACTGGCTAGTAAATACACTGCCTAGATGCCATCAAGGAAGGAATTTGAAAAATCTGAAAGAAAATCATCCATAAAAGCGGAGGAGAAAACTTGGGAAGGATTCTGCAGCTGTTCCCCAAAAAGCAGTTAAAGCTTCAGCTTTAACTCGAGATGGCTTCCAGTAATTTGGAGGAAAAAGTAAACTGAATATAGTCAGAGATGATGGAACGTTAAAGGAATATATCAATTCAAACAGCAGAAGGCTAGAAAAGTACAGGAAACTTTAACTAGCCATTTAGATGAACTGTTAAAACTGCAAAGAATTAGAGGAGGACATGAAAAAAAGGCAGCTGAACATGATGTTTCTCAAGAACTGTTTGAAAAAAATAGTAGTGTTAGAAGACAGTGCATGGAGAGAAAAACTGAAATTCTCTGCTGTACCAGAGAAACTGGAAGGAACAGACTATATTCATTTTATGAAAGCACAAATAAGCAACTGGACTGGTGTTCCACAATCAGAATTTAATTGAAAGGGCACATTGAGTGTATGCTCCAAACCTGGCAATGAGAAAGCAGCTAAGACCTATATTAGTACAGATCCAATCATACCAGCAGAAAGAGTTGATCCTGACAGAATTGTAGCAGAAGGACAAAGTATTAAAAATTGAAGACAGCAGTGTTTGTAGAAAATGTATTCACTGTACACCAGGCAAGAGAGAAGAAAATGTATCCCAGCAATCGGGGAATGTTGAGAGACAGAGGAGGATCACAGGTATTTTTCACTCAGAGCAGGCTAAGGAGGAAGTAAAAAAAAAATTCAACCAAAAGTGAGTTAGCAAGTAGAAGGGGTTTCTGCTTTTCATTCTTCTGATGGTGAGGTTCATAAAGAGACTTTGCCAGTGAAACTTTTTCAAGTGTTCCAAGGGAAAGTGCTTGAGAGAGAGAAAAAAAGCACAGGAGTTGAATAGAAGAGTCTGCAGTACCTTAGACTTGAAGTGTACGCTCTTGTTGGGAAATAAAGATAAACAGGAAGTAGGCAAGCAACTCTGAAATTAGCGAATGAATGGAAGACTATAGAGCATGTTATTACATTTGTGTAATATGGTTTTGCAAGAAGTGGCTGAAAAACATTGGGCTTTTGTTCACTTACTTGTGGGTGGACTGTAAAGCATATACCTCACTTTAGAAGGACACTAAAAGGGGTAACTAACTGTAAATAAAGCAACTTTTTCTTATTAGTATCTGTATGAAACATTTAATGATATAAACTGCATGTTATATACAGTAAAACAGTTTTGTGCAGCGTGTTTTAGTGACTGAGATAGTAAAGTAAACAAGTACCTTTTTTTAGTTGAAAGAAATACAAGTTTTACATTATAACTAAAGAAAAAAAAAATGGCCGGACAAAAGCAAGTTTAATGTTCATATAATGTGGTCTTGGGCTGCTGGGGTGTGGTGTAAAAGTGCACAGATTGTTATATGTAAAATTAGGATATTTTCTCTTTGTATTTTACAAGGATGAGTATCTAGATTACTACCTTTGGCTTAAGCTGCAAACAAGTGTTTTTGTACGCAGTTGGGGTTTAAAAATAAGACAAAAGCCACAGAAATGCTAAGATTCTTACAACTGCAAAGATACTTGCTTGTTTTCCACTGGCAAATGTTCAGTGGAGTCAAAATGTCTGCAGTTGAGTAGAGCTGTGCATTCTTTTACAAAGACCCATTGCTGAGTACATTTCAATGGAGGCAAGCAGTTAACCTGGAGAATTACAAATGGTCTTTTTGAGGGAAATGCAAAATTTAAAGGTACAATGACAAGCAGGTTAGTGAAAATTTGTTTGAAATTATGAAAAGTGAGTAAGTGGTAACAAGTGCCCTAATAACCTTAATATTTTAATACAGTTAATAGAACAGTGTACAGTTTAGTTTTTTGTAAAGATAGCCAGTGCACTTTTTTCCTGAAGGCTAAATGTTAACATTATCTAAAAGTATACAAACTGTTTTTCAAATCTGGGGAAAATAGATAAGAAAAGACCAGACAGTAATCCATGTATGTGGTGACAGGCTGTAGCATGCACTTTAGCATGGGTAACCTTAATTTTAGGTTAGATAATGCTTGTAGGTGCAGCCATTAATTTGGAGACATTGTTCCCAATGTTTTGAAGATGTACATTTATTTATTTATTTTATTTATTTTACATTTGTTGACCGGGCTAGTCCAGCTGGATACATATCCCTTTTCAGTAGAGGCCCAAGGAGAAAAGCTCCAACATAATGGCAATACATGATGAGAACATGTTACATTTACAATATAAGAATAGGAATAACATAGATTTTATATAAGCACAAGTAGCAAAGCAACAGGTTAAACATACTAGTTGTATAGGATAAACACAGTGGAGATAATGGACTAGGTCACTGAATATCAGGGCCCAATTATAAGTACAAGAGATTTTAATAAACTGAGAAGGGAATTGGATAAGGTGGAACGGGAGTAGATTGGTATGAGTTTAATAAGTTAGTCAGGTTCTGTGCATGGGCATAGCCATTGTAACTTAAGATGATCTTTGAGGTTATTTTTGAACTGTTTATGTGAGGTCATGAGTCTAAGGGTGTTTGGCAGGGAGTTCCAAGGCTTTCCAATGGAGTTGGCATACAGGGCATCACCACCCGAGTTCTTAGATTTAATCGTTAAGATCTGGATGTTATTAGCTGATCGAAGGGAGTTTAGGTTGGAGTAGGGGGTCAAAATACTACACAGTGAGGGAGTTCTGTCTGGATGGTGGATTATTTTAAAGGCTTCTGTGAGTTGGTTAAGTTTGAGAAGTTTGGGCAGTTCCAACCAACCGAGTTTCCTAAGGTTAAGGCAATGGTGGGTGCGATATGGGGAACCTGTTATGAATCTAGCAATATGGTTATAAGCAAGAGAGAGCATGTTAAGTTCACGTTTATTGAGGAAAGAAAGAACTGGGGAGGCATACAGTAGGGTGGAGAGGAGATGCGTTCGGGCAATAGTTAGTTTGGTAGAGGGGGTTAAGAAGTTTTTTATTCTGTACATGGATCCAAGTTTTTTGTTAACCGATTTAATGGTTTGGGTAATGTGTATGTCAAATTTAAGCTTATGGTCAATGGTAACACCTAGTAATTTGGTACTGGTGACAGGGACTATGATGGTCCCATTGATGGATTTAACATGGAAGGTCGTATTGTTAGTATTTGGGAGTTCATTTCCGAGGGGTGTGAGGGCGTTGGGGAAAAATAGGAGTAATTTAGTTTTTGTTGGATTGAGTAGGAGTTTCAAGTCGGTGAACCATTTTTCAACTAAAGTAAAACAGAGTTGAGTAGTTGTTTGGAGTTTCGAGAGGGAGACATCGGAGCAAATCAGGGTGGAGTCGTCAGCATATTGTATGCAGGTGGATTTGGGGATGACTGAGTGAAGGTCGTTTATGAAGATGGAAAACAGAAGAGGACCAAGTATAGAGCCCTGAGGAACACCGATGGTATTAGGGAGCAGGTCTGATAGTTTGTTTTGCCACAGGACAGCTTGTTGTCTACCAGTGAGGTACGCCTTAAACCAGCTTAGTGCTGGGGTGTTCAGATGTAGGCTTTCTAGGGTATTAAGTAGGAGTTGGTGATTGACCATATCAAACGCTTTCGATAGGTCAAGAAAGAGGGCTGAGGATATTTGTTTATTATTACGATTGTTATTAATGGAGTCTACAAAGGAAAGGAGGGCGGTAGTTGTACTGTGGTGGGGGCGAAAGCCATGTTGGGAGTTAGACAAGAGACAATTAAGGGTTAAGTAGTGAAGGAGTTGTTTGTGAACACATCTTTCCATAATTTTCGCTATTGGGGACATAGACTTGTGTGTTTGTTCCATGGTAATAGAGGCTGGGGTGTTTTGTATTTAGGGTTTCTTTTTGTGGGTTTTCATTAAACAAAAAGTCTTGAAAATGTGACATAGGTTCAAATGGAGATGAGAAGAGACAACTTTGCTAAATATCAGCCTGATAACCATTAATATATCCATGTAACACAATAGCTGGAAATACACATTCAAAAAATCTGTCACATATAATAAATAGATGGGAACAATAACTTTTTATCATGATTGCTGTACTGTCCACATTATCCTGGAATGTTAATGCCTTACAGGTATAGATAAAAAGGAGAGTACTGAATAATAATAAGGAATGCAGAGTGAAATAGCAATGTTGAAGGATACCAGTTTAGAAAGAAAGGAGCATATGAATTTGACAGAGAGGATTTCAGAATGGATAGTCAACAGAATCAGGGACAGAGGAAAAAGAGAGTAATTATACTAATTGCTAGAGGGGCTCCAGTAGTGATGGACGAAGAAAAAAGCCAAAAATGGTAAATTTGTGGTAGTAAGGGGCTATTGGCAAGGGAGTAGGATTACCATGGCATGTATTTATATTCTACTGAAAACTACTATTATGGAGTTTAAGAAAATGTTGGGAGAAATAATCGGCTTTCAACAGCTCTTGGATTATGTAGCCCAGGCAGGTATGACCGTAGCCCTGAGCAGCATCCTACCATCACCCAGAATGATACCACAGTACAAGCAGAAAATTATTGATTTCAACAATTGGTTAAGTTTCTGGTGTCTTTCTAGGGGGATCCAATATTTGTCTGCCTGGGATGACATGATTGACGGACCTCGATGCTTTGCCAGAGATGGCCTGCATCTGTCACCCCTGGGCTTCTGGATACTGGCCAAGGCTCTTGCCACCCTTATAGTGCCTCTTTTAGGTGGTGTTCCAAAGACCAAATTACCACAGTAACAGCTACAAACAAATGCAATTTGAGAGTCATGCTGCTCAATGCTAGAAGTCTAAATCTCAAAATGCACTCGCTCGAAGCAGTCCTTAAAATGGAGAACATCAGCATTTGTGCTGTAACAGAGACCTGGTTCAAGACAGCAGAAAGCACCCCTGCACTACCAGGCTATAACTCATTCCACACCCTTCAGTCCCAGAACATGGACCGAAACTCCAAAGGCGGTGGTGTTTCCATATTCATAAAGGATGCGCACACTTCCAAACTGGTAGCCCAGTATACCACATCTGAGATACTTCAGGTGCAGCTAACATTGGGTAAGACAGAGATTCAGGTCGTAGCCTGCTATAGGTCCCCAACCATGTTCCAAGACTCAAACTCCACGTTCCTAAGCACCCTGGAGAATATCAGGGTCCAGCCGAACATTCTCATACTGGGTGACTTCAACTACCCCTCATTTAACTGGGAAAGCTACTCATGTACCAATACACTTGCCCAATTCTTTCTGGAATTCATTAATTCCAATGCTCTGGACCAGCTCGTTCTTACCCCCATTAGAAGTAGCAACATCCTTGACCTAATAAAAGTAATGAAGCACCAGCAGCCGTAACGAGTGGTCAAACGCCAAAAAGTTTATTGTATCCAACACAAACACAGCTCCCAAACAATCCACACAAAATGCGTAACTATCTCACCGCGTTTTTCGTTCCAAAAAAAAAAAAAAAAAAAAAAAAACATCCTTGACCTGGTCATTACTAACATGGGTGACCGTTGCTCTACACCAATTGTCAATTCCTCCCAGGTTAGATCCAACCACAAACTAAGTACCTTGGAAATCCACATCCCCCGCCCCCTGACAAAATAACCTCCATAAGCTAACTTTGGGCTCCTAAAAACAGAGGTGGCCAACTTCATGGCACCAATGCAAATGGAGAATAGTTGCATGACCACCGAATCATACACCAATGCACTGTACGAACATGTGCGCAAATGCATGGATCTCGCCATACCCAATAGAACCAAGATGTTCTCCTCAAAAAAAAGGAAGCCAGTCTGGTGGCCCCCTGCCATAAATAAACTCTACAACAGGAGGAGGAAACTGATGCAGAATAAGGTGAAGTCCCAAGACTGGAAAAACTCCCTTATCAGTCTCAACAAAAGGTTGAGATGTCTCATCAAATCCTCTAAAGCTAGCTATGAAAAAAGAATTGCAGCAGATAGTAAAGACAACCACAATAATGTAAAGAATCTCCACAGTAATACCCAGATTTGCTCTGAGCTACTGCACAATGGTACCTCCTATACCGAGCCAACAGATATTGACAATATACTGGCCGACAGATTCAGTGCTAACTCCCCCCCCCCCCCCGGACCAGTCACAATACCAGTAGATTGCTAGGCACCCAATATAACTGCTACACAGGTTAAAACAGCACTGTCCAAGGCCAGGAATACAGCTTCTATGGGACCTGACAATATCCCTGGCTGTGTTCTATATAAACTACAGAGTGAACTGACACTTCACCTGTGTGCCCTGTTCAATCACAGCCTCACCTCAGGCTTTGCCCCTACTGAATGGCACACTGCTACAGTTATCCCTCTCCACAAAGGAGGAGCGACCACAGACCCTGGGAATTATCGCCCCATTAGCCTGATGAGTCTGATATGCAAAGCTATGGAATGCATCATCAAGGACCTAATAAGCAAGTATATAGGGAGTCTCCAAACTCTGGATCTTACACAATTTGGATTTGTGAAGGGTAGATCATGCCTGCTCAACTTGGTCGACTTCTTTGAGTCAGTCCCCAGAGCTGTGGATGAAGGCAAGGTGGTTCATACAGCCTACATTGATCTGGCCAAGGCCTTTGATACCATTCCCCATTCAGGAATCCTAGAAAAACTCACTAAGCTAGGCATCAACCTCTATATTACTAGGTGGGTTGCAAACTGGCTCACAGATAGAACCCACAGTGTGAAAGTAGCTGACTCCAAGTCAGACTGCCAACCAGTCACAAGTGGAGTCCCACAGGGTTCAGTCCTGTGTCCTCTCCTGTTTGGTATCTACTTTTATGAAGTCCAGACCAACATGAAGGGACTCTGGCTGGCAAAGTTCGCAGACAATTGCAAGTTGGTAGCTGTTAATAACCAAGTGATGTTGACATCCTACAGAAAGGCCTCAATGAGACCAACTACTGGTGTCAGAACCATGGCCTTAAGCTCAATGCCAAAAAATGTGTCATCATCCCCCTTGGGAAAAAACGGGTTCCCTTGAATTACCACATTGATGGCAGTCCACTGAACACAGAAGGTGTTATGAGCGATCTGGGAACACAGGTTGACAGCAACCTCTCTTTTGACCACCACGTTGCCACTGTAGTCAGAAAGTCCTTCTGTGTGGCACATCTCATTACTAAGGGTTTTGTATCCAAGAAGAAAGAGGTCATTGTCTCCCTCTACTCTTCCCTCATTAGGCCAGTCATCGAGTACAATGCCCCATTTGGCATGTACCTCAATAGACACCTGCAACAACTGGAGAGGCCGCAAAAGTACCTCACAAAGAGGATCCTAGGTCTTAAACACTTGTCCTATATGGAGAGACTCAAAAAACTCCACCTATTCTCTGTCTCATATCGCCTACTTAGAGGTGATCTCTGCTGGACTTACAAAGCCATGTCTGACCCAGTTCTGTTAGAAATGCTGCATCTAAAGAAATCCCAATCCCTCCGCACCACACCCTCCAGAGACCTCAACCTCATTACCACAATCAGCAGAACATGCTGGAGGGACAGGTTCATAACCCATGGACTTGCCCATACGTGTCAAGCAGAGCATCTCACTGTCCGTCTTCAAGAGAAATCTTGATGAGTGGATGGGAAGTAGAAAATTCGCCCTGGGGATCACTCCAGTGGCTCTACTCGACAGAGGCACTAGGAACTAAGGTTGAGTGGCATGATGCCAGGGTAATCATATGGGCTAGGCTTGTAAAGGCTCCAGGGCCATTAGTCTAGTACACACCTATGAACCTATAGGTGGGTACTAGAAATTGATTTGCAATAGTAAGGATGTATCGGGATCCCTAGAAGGGACAATACAACAAAAGAGTGTAGATTTCAAAAGAAATTTATGAAAATATTTGGTATGGAAGACGGGGAATTCGATAGTAGGAGCTCTGACATCATTTACATGTTATTCTTCAAGGTACAATAACTGCTAGATTAGATAGAAATTGTATTTCACAAGAACATATGCATTTAATTGAAAGCTTTGACACATGTCCAATTACTATTTCTGAATGCACCAATAAAAACTATGATAAAAATGCAGGGTAATGAAGTAAAAGTAGGACACTAGGACTTGCCCACTTACCAGTTTAAAAGAGAGGAGCTAAGGAATGGGTAGTGGAAATGATTGAGAGTTGTTGGGTAAGATAAAAATCAAAGTTATAGCTAGTGAGTGGGATAAAATGAAAATGGAGTTAAAAATAGGGTTGGAATCAAAGGGAAAGAGATATGGTGAAGAAGTAGTAGACATTACTTAGAGGGACTAATAGGTTAAAGTATAGCAGAATAAGAGGAATCTAACAGAAAAGAAGAGAAGCAAATGCAGACTGCTAAAGAGAAAATAAGGGAGTATCTGGATACTATGCAGGAGTTTAGAAAGATTGCTGTTAAGCAACTATTTTTTGTAACTGCACAAATGCTTTTAGCAGAATGACTTTGGTATCTGAACATTAAAAGGGTTGTTGCCAAACTTAGCAAACATATAACAAGAAAAATAACCACAGATCCTGTAGCGGTATTAGAGATATCCAAAACAATTTATGAAAATTTGTATAAAGCAGAGAAATGTGGAAATCAAGAAATAGTATGAATGGAAATATTTATGGAAGACTCAGCTTTTCCAAGGTTGGAAGTAGACAAGGCTCAACAATGAACAAAGATAGGAGGTGATGAGATAAAAACAGTGATTTATAATCAGTCTTCAGTAAATTCTCCAGAACAGATGGTATTCCTGTGGAAGTTTGGAAATTAGGAGGGAGGAAAATTATAAAGATCTGGAAGATTTTATTTAACATTATTTTAAGTGGAGGGGAAGCACCAGCATCTTAGGAAAAAAGCTGTGGTTGCTGTGTTGCCTAAAAATGGCAAAGACCTTTCAGTCTGCTTCATATAGACCTATTTCAATTCTAACTATGATTATAATGTGTTTGTCTCTACTTGCTTAAAAATGGCAAAGGTGTTGTCAAAATTGATAGTTTTGGATCAGTGTGGTTTTGTACAGGGAAGCAAATGCTTGACAACATTAATAGATCAATGAATGATACTGAGGGAAGCAGAAAGTAAGAAAATATCTTTATTGTTGGAGGGTTTTGATGCAGAGAAAGCATTTGACAGAGTAACCTGGAATTTTATGAGTAGGGCATTGGAAGTATTTGCATTTCCTGATAAAATAATTAGGTTAATTAGAAGGATATATGAAGGACTGGGATCAAGAATGAAAATGTGAGGTTTCCTCTCATATAAGCTGTGTTTGAACATAGGAAACAGGCAGAGTATCTCCTTTCCCCTTAATTTGCTTTATATGTAGAGCCATTGGCAAAGAAAATAAGAGACTCAGAAATACAAGGATATATATGGTAATCAAATAAAAGTTGGCTTTATTTGCAAATGATATTATTTTGTACCTGATAAATCCAGAAAAGGACATTTCAGTGTTATAGAACATTTTGAGAAAGATTTAAGTCTTATTGGGATATAAAATTAATGAAGATAAAAAAAGGCTATAGCCATAAGTTATGTACCCACACACAAATTGGTTCAGCACACAATTATTTATGGGGATATGATAAGATGACATTTAGAAGTATGGAATAAGAAGGCTTCTGTTATGACAGCTAAGGATCTGTGGGAAGAGACTAAACAAAAGATAGTACGTCCCTTTAGTCTTGTGTATGGGTCAGACATACTTTTATGAACCTGTGGACAATAATTAATAAACAATTGTAGGAATTTATCTGGAAGGGAAAGAGGGCAAGAGTTAAGTAGGGTAAGTTGATCCTTCCAGTAGAACAAGATGTTTTAGATTTATCTGATTTGAAGGGATATTTTAGAGCTACACAGTTAGGGCTCGTATACATAACACAAGCTGTAGGTTATAATTCAAAGTGGAAAGAGATGATGATGATGTAAGTGGGAAGTTCAAGAACTAGAGAGAGAGACTGTTTGAGATTTTGGATGCAGATCCTTAAGGAGAATAATAATGACCATGCAGAATATTGTATTCAAAAAGCAGCAGAAAGTATTCTAAGAACTAAGCCAATACAGTAATGGGAGAAAGTACATTTTGCCAATAGGGATGACTGTAAGTAGGGGTACAGAAAATAGGCAAGAGAGTCTGGAATTTACCAGAGAAACCTGGCAAAGGAACCAGGATATTGGGAGCAAATTACTCAAGCAGGAAAGGTAATAGAGTGGGATAAAGCCAAGAACACATTTGTACTGCAAGCTAGAGACTGCCTTCCCTACCAGGGCTTGATCTCAGAGTACAGGCAGAGAGAAAGGGATGGGGGATTTTAAGTGAAACATCTGCTGTGGTAGAGTTTTTAGTTGACTTAGAACAGAAACAGCTGTTAATTTGATAATTGGTATGGCATATAAAATATTGCATGATAACTATAAGAATCAATCAGAGGAGGTTAGAAAAGATTGGGAAGATAGACTGGAAAAGCAATTTACGAGAAAAAAATGGGAAGACATATGTATGGTTCCCATGTATGCAGACATATCCAGAAGGTTTAGGATCTTTGCTTGTAAGTGTTTGCATAGTTATTTGTATACCCCAAGCAGACTTCAAATAATTTTTCTTCAGGTAGATAGCAAATGTTGAAAGACATGATGGAGAAGAAAGAGGTAACTGGGAACATATGTTTTGGGAGTGTAATGAATTGGCAGATTTTAAAAATTTCCTACAGATTACTCTATCAGAAATGGGTGAGCAAGTGGCTGTAAGTAAGGAAATAATTATTTTGTGCTAGGATACAGTATCTGAATTACCTAGACATAGTGAAACCTTATTAAGTTTAATTCTGTTGGATGCCAAAAAAGCAATTGCTATAAAATGGAAATCAAAGTTTATGCCACTGCGTTTGAGGTAGTGAGTATTATAAAAAGAGATAAAATAACTGGAAGAGAGATCTTTAGAAAAGGGAAAGAGCAAATTCCATAGAAGTAAATGGAAGTTGTGAAAACATTATCTGCATAATAACATCCAGGAGGAGGAGGAGGAATGATTAAAGGAAAGCAAGAATTCACCAGTTTTTTGTAATGTTGGAATGATGATAGTAGCAAAGACAATATATGTGATCTATATTGTATTTAAATGGAAAAATGTTATATTTTTTTTCTCTTAATGTAAAATAGAGTGAACTGCACTTATCAATTTGGAAGGGGATGCAAGCATCCCTCAGATAATTGTTATGGGCTAGGTGTTCAGCCCCTGGGTAAAGGGCCACATGTATGAGTGAATGTTTCTTCTAAGACTTTTAGGAAGTTAACAACCTCTTTCACTTCCTCTATCCAGACTTCCAAGGAATTAAAAGTTGAATGGTTTCCTTTTTGCTCAAGGCTGTGAGGCTGTGTAGCATTCCAGTAACTTTAGTCTCTTTCTTCAGCCAAGGCACATTCATAAAGAAAGGGAACTCCTCGTCAAATTTGATGAAGAAGAGACCTGCGAAGTCTATGCTTCTCATACCTCATCCTGAAAAAACTGGGAATAACAATCTGAAGAAAATATTTCTTCAGATTCCCCTGTGGAAGAATTATCCTTCTCTGATGAGCTTGAAAAGATGGAAGAACTTGTTTAATGGCAGCATAAAGAGATATCTGAAAGCCAAAAAAGTTACTATGACCTGTTGTAGCTGAACACCCCCAATCTAGTGGCTCTGCTTCCTCAGTTATTGCAGCACTTGGCAGAATAAAGTGATATCTGAAATCCAAAAAAGTTACTGACCTGTTGTAGGTGGACACCCCCAATCTAGTGGCTATACTCCCCCAGTTATTGCAGCACTTGAGGATGCTTTTAATGCAGCCAGTACTTCCCCAAAGAGCCAATCCCCTGGTTCTATGAAATCAGATAAAGTGTATAAGGTTGCTCAGACTCATAGGTACCCTTTTCCAGAGGTGACTCTTCAGTAATCTCTTTATCTAAAACCACTAGCTCTGTGCATCTGGCTGCTTTTAGTCCATTTCCTTCTGTCAAGGGTGGCAGAGCCTTTGACATATTCAGGAAGAATGGCTTACACCTCTTCATGTATAGCTTTTTGGACTGTCAACTGTCAGGCTCTTATGTCCAGATTCATTTTGGCATCTTTTGTTGACATGAAAAAAGTTATTGCTGATTTGTCTAGTTTGGAACCAAATCTTCTGTTTTCCTTTACTTTCCTCAGTAATTTAAGTTGCCAAACACTCCTTGACATACTTTCTTGTATGATCATAGGAGATTACTAGGCTATTGACCCGGAGATAATTTTAAGCCTAGCTGTTTCATCCCAATGTAATACCATAGAAATACTAGTCAGAACCAAAGACTGCATTTAGTGATGACTGCCCGTGTCCAGGGGGGTTGTGGGCTTTATCCCCGGTAAGAATTTACAGTACCCCATCCACTCATCCAGGTTCCTCTTGAACAGTGTAAAGGTGCTCTGTTTTACATGAATTGGTAGCCTGTTCCAAAGATGCTGCAGTCACTGGGAGATAAATCTGTCCATCCAGCATGTCCTATTTAAGTCGCAGGCCATATTTAGGTCCCTGGAATGGGTAGGCCTAGTCCTGTTTGATTTACGGATGTGTAGCACATTCATTAGGTTTTGGTCTTGGATTACTCTGTAGACCAGGTATAAGTCTGCCCTAAGAAGTACATACAATTCAGAGTATAGTGGCAGGGGCTTTAGTCAGTATGTGTAAGTCGCATGTTGGAGCCTCTTGATGATCTTTGTTAGAAACCACCGAGGCCTTTCTAATTGCAGCAGGTGCTTAGTACAGTACATGCCAAATGGGGCATTATAGTTAATTATGGGCTGGGTAAATGCCGAGTATGGGGGCTTATAATTTCTTTTGCTCTCGAAGAGATGTCTTTACTAATCAAGTGTGTTACGTAGAAAGCTTTCCTTACTACAATAGACACATGGTGGTCAAAGGTAAGGTTGCAGTCAACTTATAATCCCAGGTCCTTTACCACTTCATGGATACTTAGAATATTGTTATTGATTTGATAGTGTGAAGGGACATTGATTGTGCTGAAGGGAATGATGATGCATTTCTTTGCATTCAGTTTGAGACCATGACTAATACACCAGTCGTTTGTCCGCGTGAGACCCTTCTGGAGTGTACTGACATCATTTGAGGATTCAGTGATTGCACCTAGTTTGCAGTCTGCAAACTTGGTCAGCCATAACTCCTTAGTTTTGACCTGAACGTCTGAGAAGTATATACCAAACAGTAGGGGGCCCAGCACTGACCTCTGTGGCACCCCACTGGTAACAGGTCTGCTGGTTGATGTGGAGTCACCCATTTTGATAGTACATGTCCAGTTTGTGAGCCAGGTGGTAACCCATCTTACAACAAAGAGGGTTACATTCAGTTTGCTAAGTTTATCGGTAATGCCTGAGTGTGGAATTGTGTAGAAAGCCTTTGCCAGGTTGAGGTATGCTGTGTGCAGAGATTTGCTCTTGGTCACATTTTCAAAGAAATCCACCAGATTTAACAAGACAGGATCTGCCCTTCACAAAGCCGAATTAGGTAGCATCCAGGGTTTGGAAGTCACCTATGTCTTTATTTATGAGGTCCATAATGATATGTTCTATGGCTTTACAGATGAGGCTGGTCAAGCTTATGGGCCTGTAATTCCCTGGGTCTTGTTGCTAGGCCACCTTTGTGGAGGAGAATAATTGTTGCTGTTCTCCATTCCACAGGAACAAAGCCTGTGGTTAGGATATGACTGAAAAGAGTATGTAGTGCTGATGCTAGTTCATGTTTTAGCATGCTTAGATGACAGCCTGGGATGTCGTCTGGTCACATAGAGGCTGTGTTTTTGCCTTGGACAAGGTTTTGAGGACTTGCTCTTCAGATATCTAGGGTGGGGAGGGGAGGTTGGGAGAAGGTTTGTTGTAAGTTAGAAGGGGATAAGGGAGTGAAATTTTCACCAGACCTATCCACTAGCAGGTTTACTATCTCTGTGGGGTCAGCATGTGTGATACCGTTGGCCATTAGTTTTGCACATGCTTGGGTCCTACCCTTTGGGTTACATATGTAGCTGTAAAGGCCTTATGATTATCTTTGGCTGTACTTGCTAAATTTCTCTCAAAGGATCTCTTGGAGGATTTGGTAAGTTGTCTTATTTGCCTGTTGAGACTGAGGAGGGTGCTTTTTTCATTGTTGGGGCCTTGCCTTTGTTTTTTTGAGCAGCAACATTTTGGGTTTATTGTAAAGTTTGTTGATGCTGGATGTCTACCATGGCAGCTTGTTTTTACCTGGAGCTCTGGCTTTGATTCTTTCTGGTACAACTGCATTTATACACTTATGCAAGTAATTGTACAGGGCTTTTAGTGTAAGCTTCGGTGTAGTTACCGCTTCCAGCTTGGGGTGGGGCTTGGAATGAATTTGTACCTTCACAATGGGGGATATAATTTACCTTGGTGAAGTTTTCTTAGTCTGTTTTCACCCTTTGTGAGTTATAATGTTAGAGCAAGCTCAAAGGTGACTGATTTGTCATCAGTTTTAAGTAATGAGAGTCTGACAGTTGAGGCAGTGCATCTGTTTGATATGTTGGTGAGGACCAGATCCAGAATGTTTGTTCCCCTTGTCGGGGTATGGACAATTTGTTCCAGGACATTTGAATTAACAAAGTCAAGGAACTTTTGCAATAACAAGTTGGGGCCAGCATAGGTTTCCCAGCTGATGCCTGCTGAAGTACTGTTTAAGGCTGCAGCAACTAGATCGGCCATGTGTAGGTTTGCATGGTTAAGCATACAAACTGCACCTGAGGATGTCAAATCTGAAATTATTAATGTCCTCTGGATAAAGAGATGCTGTTATGCACTTCATTTCCATATGTTCTAAAAAGTTTTATGAAAGGGGGAAACTAATTCAAGATGTAAAACAAAATTTTCAGCTCCCACAATAGCAAAAAATATATGGAAAATCCTCTTCATTCTAGGACAATTTTACAGAAAGGCAATTAAACAGACACAAAAGTGAGGATGGTAACCTTTTAAGAAACAGTGGCAGAACAGATCCAAGAAAAAAAGGAGGAGCTCCCCAGGCCTGGGCTAAGTCAGAGGGAAACAGATGACTGTGCCACCTATTCTGCCATACCCATCCTAACCCTGGCAGTCCTCCAAATCTTTCAAAAAATCTTTCTGTGCATCTTTTTTATATTGCACCAGGTTACAACAGATTATTTAGTACTAGGAATCATTCAAAATGGGTACAAATGGCAGTGAGATTCCCTTCTCCAAATCCTAGGAATTCTGTTCCATCCTCAAAACCAGACCCACATGTTTCCTCCCATTATTGCTCACATGCTTTCTCATGATTTCTTATGAAAAAATTAAAAAAAAAAAAAAAAAAGGATTCTCTTCATGGATATTTCTAATGCCCAAGAAGGAGGAAACCTGGAGATTTGCTTTGGACCCATCTCTTCTAAAGCTTCATGTCAAGGTTCCAAAGTTCAAAATTCTTGCTCAGCGGTATCTCTGTTGCCTCTACTCTCTCCTCTGAGTTTCCTAGAAACCTTTGATCTAAAAGATGCTTACTCCCATATATTCCCTCTTAGAAACTGAAGGAGATTTTTAGGATTTCTTTGTTTGTGGCTCACATTTTCAGTTCTTTTCTTTGCAGTTTGGTTTGAGCACAACGGCAAGGTATTCAAAATGTGTCTAGCATGTATGACTGCTTTTTGGAGATTATAAGACACCAGTATTTTTTTATTATTCCAGCTGACGTATTTTTGCAGACTTTGTTTAGAACTGTCAGGATTCTCCATATTTTGTCAAAAGTCTATTGTACAACCTAGGTTTTAAACTCAGTTTGAAAAAATCATCTCTCATGCCTTCCCACAGGGTAAGGTTTCTGGGTTGCATGCTAGACATCTCTATAATGATATTCCTTCCTCAAGGAAAAAGTAATCTTTTACTAAGCAGTTATTCAGTTTAATTTTCAGTCTCTGGCTTCACCAAGAGAATTCCTCAAGAAAGCAGAGTATATGGCTTCTAATTCTCATAATTTCTGTAGCCAGATAATATAAGAGGAAAATTCAATGGTTTCTCAATTCAGTATGGACCCAACACAAACACCCTCTCTCCAAATTTTTTAGGAAGGAACTTGTGCTAGATAGATGAGTTGATCCTGAACCATGTATTCAAATCATCTCCTTAGGCCCCTCCCAGTCTGTGACTGCAGATGTCTGTGGCCTGTATCTAAGGGTGTCTAAGTACTTTGGGTGTGGGGACCATCATTCCAAATGAAACACATAAACATCTAATAAGTGATGCCATTTGTATATTCCCTCAAATCACTGAACTATTTGTGGACTCCAGGACAACTTATGGTAATCAAACAACCACACAGCAAAAAGAGTTGAATAATCCAAATACAACAGCCAGGAATTAAAAAAAAAAATTATATTTCTTCAATGCTTCGGCAAAGCCTTCAAGGAGTACATAAAACAAAAGAACAGCACACTTGTTTAAATACACACAATTATACATCAATTAACCAATACAAAACAATTAATTTAAATCAGCAGCTAACAATTGCATTCTAAATTGAGTCCCGAGGGAGACATGGTATCAGACTTTAAAATAAAAACACTCTCTTTATATAATAACTTTCTTTTATAGACAGTATCGGAACAAAAACCCACAGAAATCCTTTCTAACACAGTAGCCTTCAAACCATGTGGTTTGAATTGTGAAATTCCATAAAATGTTTGTCTACAGGACTGTCAACTTTTTTATTTTTAATATTTCTAATGTGTTCCTGAAGTCTACACCTAAACTTCCTCGTACTTTCACCTGCATAAGTGAGGCTACAGGGACATTGTAGGGCATAAATTATACCTTCTGTGTCACAACTAAACATCTCAGATGGAGAAAAGAAATGGTCATTAATACCTGCAAAAGTCCTTGTGATATAAGTACATATATTACAGTGGCCACAAGAAAATGTACCTGTGGATGTAATAATGGTAGAAACAGGATTTAAAACGGGGAATACAAAATAATTATGAACCAAAATATGCTATACCTAATGATGGAGAAAAAATATTGGCTAAATCACTAAATTTAAACAAATATTTCCAATGATATTTCACTAAGTCTATCAAAATAGGACTGAACACTCCACAGGTAGAAACAAAATACATTTTTCTTATATCACCCCTTCTGTTATAAGAATTACACCTATACGTTTTATCAATGTTAAATAACTCATTCTGTCTTAAATGAGGCTCATGAAGACCATTAATAACTTTAACAGAAACTTGTATTGAGTCCCTGTCATATCCTCAAGATAAAAACATAGAACACATCCTATCAACCTCAATATTAAAATCGTCATTGTTACAAAATCTCCTTAATCTTAAACATTCACTATATGGAAGAGAAGAAATAGTATGTGGTGGATGGCAACTAGTGCCAAACAAATATTTGCCACCATCTTCAAATTTCCTATGGACTGATGTAAATAATTTATTTTCGTTGTTTATAGTAAGATTAATATCCAAAAATGTAAGTTTTCTGCCTACTTTCAAACCTTTAAAAGAAAAACCAAATCTGTTGTTATGTAATCATTCAAAGAACAATTTTACTTCTGTCAAACCCCCTTTACATATGAATATGAGATCATCAATAAAGCTGTAATATTTAAGTACAAATTTTTTGAAAAAATCTCCATGATATAAATGTTCCAATTCATGTAAACTCATCGTCAAGTTGGAATACATGGGGGCAAATGATGCCCCCATAGCCGTACCTTGAAGTTGATAAAAAATGGAATTATTAAATGTAAAGTAATTGTTCTTTAAACAAAAATCTAACAGTTCTAATATATAATTCCCTTTTGATGAGTCACCTATAAAATATTTCACTGCCGCTAATCCAAATTTATTTTGAATATTTGTATATAAAGTACATATATCCACAGTAATAAAATACATATCTTCAGACCATTCAAAATTAGACAACTTATCCAAAAAATCCATACTATCTCGTATGTATGAAGGCAGTTTTACTACATATGGTAGTAGGAATTTATGTAGCAAACCTGTATTAGTCAAAAAGTACTTTTGGCTAGAGACAATCGGTCTGCCTGGGGGATTAAGAGCATCCTTATGGATTTTGGGTAGGCAATAAAAAACTGCCAATTCACTGTCAATGCAGTTAAATTTTTTTCTCCAAATCCATTCTTGAAAAATATCCCAATCGGAACCCTTTATGTAAAAGAATCTCAAAATCACACACAGCTTTTTTATACTCCTTTATATTGCAAATACTATATAAGTTTTCCTATCATCCAAGTGTAGCATACACGCAATAAAATATTGCTGAGCATTCATTATTACAATTTTACCCCCTTTATCAGAAGGTTTAATGACAACATTTCTGTTTCTAGCTAACAGTTGAACCTCACACCATTACTCATAAATTCATTATATTCACATTCCACTGCAAAATTAAGCATTTGAGAAAAATGTTGGATACCATCATGTCTATGTGGAGGAATAAAATCACTTTTATATGCAATTTCTGTAGTATTAAAAAGACTGTATACATTAAAATTGTCTCCCTCTGTATTAATATCCAAATCAGAATTACAAGTATGGAAGCTGTCTTCAAAACTATCATCAGAGTCACCCAAATGTTCAACATCACAACATTTCTCACATTTATTAATATCAAAATGGTGAACTAAAGGCAATTTTCGGCACATTCTAAACGCTTCACATTTCAGTTCGTATAAATGAGGTATTACAGTTGGAATAAATTTCAGGCCATAATTTAATACTTTTATCTGACAATTAGTTAAATATAACTCTGAAATATTTATTACAACAGAATCTAGTACTAAATTAGTGTCATTTTGATTTCTTATGTTGTCGCATAGTGTCCCTTGAATGGATAGAGTTTGGTTGGATGCGTCCTTGTTTACGATCATTGTATACTTCTTCCTCATTTCAGGGCTCTCTCCAAAAGTCTTTAGTTAATTTAGCTGGATCTTGGGCAGCAGGAAGAACTGTTTGCCATTGTTCTGTATGTCAGCTGATGCTCCAGACACATCAGCTGCAAAGGAGACACCTCTAGAGGAGTTAAAAGATTTATTTAAGGTAGTACTGTTCTCTTGTGTGTTTTTTATGCTCCCTTTTTCGCCATAAGAACGCACGTCCACCTTCGTAGTCTCTGAGGTCTCGTTTAAATTTGGTGCTTTTTTTTCTTCAAATAATTTTTATTTATCATTTTCAGTATTGACAGATAGAAACATAACAATCAGAACTTGACCATAATGTACTGTTGTCTAATAGAGTTAGTACAATAATGTGTAGGTCAGTCAACTAAAAATATTTACACTATATACATAGATGCTTTCCTCTTTCAGTTATTTAAGTATACAATTTACACTATATACATAGATGCTTTCCTCTTTCAGTTATTTAAGTATACAATTGCATAAAAAAACAAATACAGTTAGATCACGAGTAGAGAGGAGGAGAGAAAAAGAAGAGAAATAGACAGTAAGGGAAATCATTTAGTAGTTACACCTACGGAATATTTTGGAATTTGTTTCTGATATAATACTATATGTTCCTGTGGGAATTATACAAGAATAATGTTGTAAAGTTGCTCCCAAATTGCTCTGATTTTAACATTTTTGTCTTTTTTATCCATTAGTAATTTGTGTGCTAATAAGTGTTTAATGGCTATTTGTCTAAATCCCATCCATGATATATCAGTTGGATTAAGCCATTTAGATGCTATATACAGTTTAATTAAGAGGAAAATAGTGATCAATAAAGTAGCTCGATTCTTGGGAGTGTTATGTGGGAGTATGTGTAATATAGTAAATTCCCATGTTAGTGTGGATGATTGGTAACCGATTTTTTGTAGTTGTAGGTTAAGGGAGTTCCAAAGTCTATAAACACATTTACAGCTCCAGAATACATGAAGTAAATCAGCAGTTTGATCTTTGCAGTGTGGACAGAGCTTTGATTTCGAGGGGTTAAGTTTATGTAAGATTGCAGGTGTAAAATATGCATTGTTGTTGATCATGAGTTGGGTAAAGGCTAGTTTATTAAGGGGTATAGACTTTAATGTCAGGTTGATAGCTTGATATATTTGATGGGTATCGATAGTTGGGTTTATTTTCCTCCAGTAGTCAGAGAAAAGTATGTCATTCTGAAATTTAATATCGTCAATTAATTTATAAGTATTTGTGATAGTTTTCTTGGTGGAGAGAATGGTTTTCCAAATAGTGTTGCCAATTTGGATGTCATTGTTGGTAATGTTAATGTCTTGGAGGTAACTGGAATACAGCTCTTTTATTTGTCTCAGGATTATGTGGTATGCTTTGGGGAGGTCTAAGTGATTTCTCATTTTCTGTACTGAATTATTTAGGCATGGTAATAGTTTTGTTTAATAATCGGGGGTAAGGGACCAAATTTAAGGTTTGATTATTTATTTTAAGATTAGGGTTATTACGAAGAGGTTGAAATACTTTCATTACTTGTTGCAGGTTTAAAGACTTGAGTTTTTGTGTTAACGTGATGGCATGTTTAAGGGAATCTAGTATGTTATAGGATTGGAGTAGCTTTGGATTTAGGAATGGCAGGCTTTTAGGGTTAATACCTAGGCTCTTGATATATCTGTAATATATTATTACCCAGGTGGGAGGCCAGAGTTTATCTGAAGGATTATATTCTGCTATTCTTAATACTCTGATGGTATTGGTGATTAAGTAATAGGTTTTGAAATCCGGAAGGGCTAGTCCCACTTTATTTTTAGATGTTAGTTTCAAATAGGAGATCCTGTTTTTTTTAGGTTCCCAAATAAATTTAGCGAATAGGGTATGAATCTGTTTGAAAAATTTGTTGGTTATAGTTATCTGTGATGTCATAAATATGTACAGTAGTCTAGGCAATACATTCATTTTGATTATGGATACTTTGGCAGAGAATGGTAATTTTAAATTGCTCCATCTTTTAAGGTCTCGTATGATATTTTGCCATTTTGGGGTTCTATTATTTTGATAAAGATCTTTATTATTTTGGGAGAATGTAATACCTAAATATTTGATTAGTTCTTTAGCTTGGATCGAACCTAAGAGTGGTAAAAAGGAGAATGGTTTGGGTGGGTTTAAGGGAAAGATATTAGTTTTGTTAAGGTTTAGTTGATAGTTCGATATAGTTGAGAATTGTTCAATAGTCTTTAGTATTTTGTTTATATCTGAAATTGCTGTAGTACAGTAAATATTCAAATCATCTGCAAATGCGAAGAGGTAAATTTTGAGGTTGAAAATTGTTAGGGGATTGTGGTAGGTGTTTTGTTTAATACTTAGGAAGAGTGATTCTAAATAGAGGTTAAAAGGTAAGGGAGAGAGAGGGCATCCTTGTCTGGTACTGTTTTTAATTGGAATTCTATTTGACCAAGATTTGTTAATGTATAGAGATGTGTATGGGTTACTATAGAGTATATGAATGATCTGGATAAAGTTGTTGGGTATATTAAAGTATGGTAGTGTTTGAGGTAAGAAATCTATATTGACCCTGTCAAATACTTTATGAGCATTAATAACTAGAATACATATGTTTGGGATGTTCTTCGTGTTTCACTGTTGCAGTCATAACTGTAGGGGTACTCCTGCCGGCAGGCAGCCCGAGGTCGGCCAGAATATCAAAGTCTGGGTCCGGCGTCGGCTGTATCAGCAAGTACCCTGACGTCAGAACGCACAGGTATAAAGCCGACAGCCGACGCCATCTTCTCCAGTCTTTCTTGCCGTGTGGTGCAAAGCAGTTCGCTAGTTGTTGGTTGGCATTTTCAAGACAACGTGGTGTAATTGTCGTCAGTCCGAAGTTTTCTACTTCTCTTCTCAAAGCTAAGTACCCCGTTGGGGAAACCTTTTTTTTGCTCCTCTGATGTCAGAAAAAGTTAATAATTGTGTATCATGTGGAAAACAAATACCTCATAAAGATTTCCACTCTTACTGTCTACTTTGCTTAGGCCCTGACCACGATGTTTCTTGCTGTCGGTTCTGTGCCAGGTTTAATTCTCGCACTATCAAGCGTAGGTACGATTGGGCCTTGAATTACTTCGGTAGACGATTTAATTATAGGATGTCGTCGGATACTTTACCGACTACCGGAATACAGAAGAAACGCAAAGACAAGGACAGGCCTCCGAGGTCCAAACAGGATACTTTGCAGCCGGAGCCAGCTTCGGGTTCGGCGGTCGTCAGTGAGGTGCTTTTGCAGCCCCTGTCGTCCGCCACTTCAGAACCGATGGCCGACACGGACTCCCATGGGGAGCCATCTAGGCCTACTAATTTGTCTGCTGCAGGACCTTCGGACGTCGCTCCTTCAGATGGGTCCGGAACCGCTGTGCAGGTACCGGCTTCTGAGGGGGTCTTCAGGCCTTCACATATTACTATTTCCACAAAGACAAAGGCTAAGTCAAAGACTCCTGTGAAACCCAGACTTTCTGCTCAAGTTTCTTCGGATTCAGCTCCTAAGACTCAGAAGCAATTCCTACGGATGGCTGAGGATTTATTAACTATGATTAGGGGCTCTCACCCTCCTCCTGAGAAAAGGCCTAGACAGGATATCCCTTATGATTCCTCTGATCAGGCTTCAGTATCTTCAGTTTCTTCCTCTGATCAGTATTACTCTTTTCCTCCTTATGAGGATTCGGATGCAGAGGATTCTGTTCCCTCTGTCTCTCCCCCTGAAGATTTCTCTTTTGGGGAAACCTTGCATGAGATGAGGGAGCATTTTCATTGGGAAGGTCAGGATTACTCTGCTTCCAAAAAGAGACTTAGGGAATTTCTTCTTCTCCCTCAACACAGGCCTTTAGCTATCCCTCCTGTACTTGACATTGTGGATGATGCCTTCTCTGAAGCTAACATGAATCCTGATTCCATGCCGCCTGCTCCTTCTAAGCCTGATAGATTTTACAGGGTCCCTGATTCCCATCAATTCTTATTTAAGAACCCTTCTGCTGATCCTGAAACTATTTCGCAGGGTTCCAAGGCTGCTAAGGCCGCCTCCTCTAAGAATCCTATCCCCTCAGAAAAGGATTCTCGTGCCCTGGACAGGTGGGGCAAAAAGGTTTATACTTCAGCTACCCTTTCTATTAGAGCTTTAAATTGCCAGTTTCACATGTTTAAGTATCAACAGTTTCTTTTATCTGTTTTAAAGCAAAGGCTTTCCACCTTTCCTGCATGTGCTGAGGACAAGGAATTACAGGATGTATTGCATGCAACTGAACAAGTTAGCAAACATAGTCTACATTGTGTTTTTGATGCCTTAGAGGCTTCCTGCAGGGCTGCTGCCTCTGGCACTGTTATCAGGAGACATGCTTGGCTTCGTGAGCAGAATTTACCTGAACAAGTTAAGGCTAAATTGCTAGATGCCCCTGTTCAGCATGATGTCTTATTTGGATCTAAGGCTGAGGAGGTTATTAAAAAGATGGAAGAAAAAGCCAAGTCTATGCAGACTGTAAAAGATTTTTTGCAAGTACAGCCTCCTAGATTTTCTAGAAATTGGCCCTCCAAAAATTGGTCTTTTCCCACTTCTGACAGGCCTCAAAGGGGAAGATACAGACGCTCCAGAGGTTGGGCGCAGGCTCAGGCCTCTTACAGATCTAGACAGTGGACTGCTTCTTCACCTAGAAGGGGAGAAGACAGACCTCAAACCCAAAGAAAGCAGACCCAGTGACTCCCTCTGTTGGGCTACAGGTCCTCTTTCCCTGGATGCCCCTCTCGGAGGAAAACTTTCTCTTTTTTACCAAAATTGGACTCACATTGCCCAGGACAAATGGGTGTTAGACGTGATTTTGAAAGGCTACAGATTCCACTTTCACACTCTGCCAAGGCCTTCCGGCTGGCCAGATCTGCCAAAACATCAATGGACAGAGGCCTTAAATCAAGTGGACACTTTATTAGCCTTAAGAGCCATAGAACCTGTCCCACCTCTAGAGGTGGGGAAAGGTTTTTATTCAAGACTTTTTCTGGTCCCAAGAAAACAAAACTCCTGGAGACCTATTCTGGACCTTTTCAATATTAAACACCTTTTTGGAAATTCCAAAATTCAAGATGCTTACTCTTCAACAACTTCTCCCAATGCTCTCACAAGATGCTTGGATGGTAACATTGGACTTAAAAGAGGCTTACTTACACGTCCCCATAAGGCAACATTGCAGAAAGTACCTCAGATTCAAGGCAGGCTTGAGACACTTCCAATTCTCTGTACTGCCATTTGGCTTATCTACTGCGCCCAGAGTTTTTACCAAATGCCTGGCTCCAGTAGTAGCTTACTGCAGACTTCAGGGGATTCAGATTTACCCCTATCTGGACGACTGTCTAGTACAGGCAGACAGCAAAGACCTTTTACTTCAACACCTGCATTTTGTTCAACGTCTTCTCCCACTACTGGGATTCTCAGTGAACACAAAAAAGTCACATTTGATTCCTTCTCAATGAATGATCTTTTTGGGAGCTCTTCTAGACACAAGTTTACAGATGGCCTTCCTTACTCCAGAAAAACAGTTACAGCTGGCTTCAATCTTCAAGACCTTGGCAACCTTGACTCAGCTCACTGCAAGGAAATTCCTGCAGGCTTTGGGCTACATTGTGTATAGGTTATAATTTTTGTGTTTAGGTTATGATTGTTGATTATTATTTGATATTATTATTCTGTATTTCACATCAACAATCATGTGCACTTGAATATTTGACTTGAAAGCATATTTGACTTGTAAGCATATTTGACTTGAAAGCATATTTGATTTGTAGGCATTTTAGTAAAACATTTGTATAAAAAACACTGTGTAATTCCTTTAAGACTTGATTGATAAATTAATGAATGAAGTTAATAGAATAATTAGTGCTGATCAACATGATTTTTTTTGTATAAATACTGTTGGTTGCACTTTACATTTATGATCCTTTGAAGGCGAAAGGCCGAGGTACCAGATCGCAATAAAGAAGAATTACTGGTTTAGGTGTTGGTTTGGTTTGTGAACAGTAGTTTGGGCTACATGGCCTCTTGCATACTGTTGATTCCAAATGCGAGGCTTCACATGAGGAAACTTCAATGATACCTAAAGAGTGTATGGTCTCAACATTGCCACAGTCTGGATACAATGATTCCACTGATTCCCTGCCTCCAGAAGGAATTCCTTTGGTGGTCCAGGGCATGTGTTTTGAACGAAGGGAAGCCCTTTCGTCTTCCTCAACCTACTCAGATCATAACCACGGACGCCTCGGATTATGCTTGGGGAGCTCATTTTCTAGACAAATGCCAACAGGGCTCTTGGACAAACAAACACCTTCTATGGCACATCAACTTGAAAGAAATGTTGGCAGTCCAAAATGCTCTTCTGGCCTTCCAGACCCTTTTGAAGCCAGGACCTCTGCTAATTCGAACAGACAATACCACAGTCATGTGGTACATAAACAAGCAAGGGAGCTCTCACTCTTACCCCCTTTGCAGACTTGCCATGACTTTATGGGACACAGCCCTAAATTTGAATTTGGATCTTCAGGCACAGTTCATTCCAGGAAATCAGAATCTCTTAGCGGACAGCTTAAGCAGAAACATTTTGGATCCTCACGAATGGATGTTGGACCCCATCTTATTCAGCAGGATAACTGCAGTTTGGGGCTGTCCTCAGATAGATCTGTTTGCATCCCACCTCAACCATCAGTTGCCTCTCTTTTGCACCAGGTCCTTCCACAAGACAGCTTGGAAAGTGGATGCCCTGTCCTTCAGCTTGAGGAATCTTTCGGGATATGCCTTCCCTCCTCTTCCTCTTCTGCCTCGGGTATTGCTAAAGATAAAGCTGGACAAACCCAGACTGATTATTTTGATAGCTCCAAATTGGCCTCGTCAGTTTTGGTATCCAACTCTACTGCACCTTTGCTTGGAACCCCCTTGGAATCTTCCTCTGTCCCATTCTCTACTGTACCAGCATCAGGGTCAGGTATTTCACTCTCAAATCAAGACTCTCTGTCTGGCAGCTTGGCTCATCAAAGGCAATTGATTCCTTCTTCTCTTCCTAAACAATTTTTGGATGTTCTTTTGGAAGCTAGGCGTCCTAATACAAGGAAATCTTATGCTTCTAAATGGAAAAGATTTTGTATTTGGATGCAGGATCGTGGTTCGGACCCTTTTTTGCCTGATATTCCCTCTATTTTACTTTATCTCTCAGACCTTTTGACTAAAGGTCTTTCCTTTTCTTCCATTAAAATTCATGCTTCTGCCATTTTGGCTCATTACAATTGTGATCCTCCCATTTTTTCCCACCAGCTGGTTAGACAATTTCTGAGAGGAGCTAAGAATTTAAGACCTCCTAGATCTCCTCCTGTCCCTCCTTGGGATCTCAACTATGTCTTGGAAAAGCTTACTTTGCCTCCTTTTGAGCCTGCTGCCTCTGTGGATATTAAGTTTTTTATCCTGGAAGACAGCTATCTTGTTGGCCTTGACTTCTGCCAGAAGGGTGTCTGAGTTGCAAGCCCTCATGGCTGTGGAACCATACCTCATCTTCCATCAGGACAGAGTTTCCTTGAGGACCAATCCTTCTTTTATGCCTAAGGTAGTTTCCAGAGTGGCTCTAAATCAGACTATTCACCTTCCTACCTTTTTCCCAAAACCCCAAAATAAGGGGGAAAGGATTTTGCATTCATTGGACGTACACAGGCAACTACGTTTTTTCCTGGACAAAACTAAAGATTTCAGAAAATCAGATCAATTGCTTGTCTCATTTGCTTCCAGTTCTCTAGGTAAAGCTATTTCTAAGCAAACTATTTCCAAATGGATTGCTCATGGAATAAGATATTGTTACTCTCTTTATGGGAAACACATTCCAGGTACTGTCAGTACTCATTCTACTAGAGCAGCTGCCACTTCAGCAGCATTTTTCACAGGGATTCCTATTAAGGACATTCTGGAGGCTGCCACTTGGATCTCTGTGCATACCTTTTCCAAGCACTATAACCTCCCTTTGTACTCTAAGTCTAGGGCAGGCTTTGCCTCTGCTGTTTTGCAGGGTCTTCTAGCTGCTCCTTCTTCTTCATAACCTCCTCCCGTGTTCTCAGCTTTGGGATTCTACCCTACAGTTATGACTGCAACAGTGAAACACGAAGAACATAGTACAGTTGTGTATACCTACCATAAATGTAGATGTTCGAGTGTCTTCACTGTTGCAGTCGGTGTTTCCCTCCCTCCTGACCCCTCTTGTTTCTTTTCCTCTACCTTTCTGGTGTATTTGTGTTTCCCTTGGGACACCTTTTGGTTTTATGGGGGCTTCTGACATCAGGGGCAAAAAAGGCTGGAGAAGATGGTGTCGGCTGTCAGCTTTATACCCGTGCGTTCTCACATCAGGGTACTTGCTGATACTTGCTGATACAGCCGACGCCGGACCCGGACTTTGATATTCTGGCCGACCTCGGGCTGCCTGCCGGCAGGAGTACCCCTACAGTTATGACTGCAACAGTGAAGACACTCTAACATCTACATTTATGGTAGGTATACACAACTGTACTTTGTTTCGGCCTGCAAGAGAGACTAAGGTATTTAGTGTTAGTGTATTGTCACTTGTTTGAGAGGTGTGAAGCCAGATTGTTCTGGGGAAATAATTTTGTTTAAGAGGTTTTGCAGTCTGTTCGCAAGTATAGAGGTTAGAATTTTGGTATCTATATTTAGAAGGGAAATAGGGTTATAGTTGTCAAGGTTTTTCGGGTCTGCTTGTTCTTTAAGTATAAAGATCGTTTTAGAGGCATTGAAGTGTATGTCATTTATTTTATTGTTTATTATATAGTTCAAGGTGTAACATAGAATTTGGGCTACTAAGGGGTTAACAGTTTTATAGAATTCTGCAGTGAGACCATCTGGTCCTGGAGCCTTGTGTGCTTTAAGTTGTTGAATTGTTGAGATTATTTAATTGGTAGAAATAGGTTTGCTTAATTTTTTTTGTTGGTCAAGGTCCAGCTTAAGGAAGATCAGATTTTGCAGAAAAAGGGTTATTTGCTCTTTTGAGGCAGATCGAGTTTGTTCTCCATAGATCTGAGAGTATATGGATTCAAAGGTTTTAATAATATCTTCATTTTTGGTATAGTGTTTGTTCCTGTAGTTTATTTTGGGTATTTGTGAGGAGGTTTTAGTCTGGGTTATAATTCTGGCTAGTGCTTGAGATGGCAATTGGATTTCGTTTGCATAGTTAGCTAAGATTCTAGTATCGTGGAAAGAAAGATTAATTGGTATGCAAAAGGTATAAGTCTCTTTGTAGTTTAAGCATATTCGTCTCTGTGTCATGGGGTTGGTTAGTAAGTCATTTTCAAGAGAGTCTATTTTGTTTTTCAGCTCCTGTTCAGCTTTTAGTTGCATTTTTTATAGTACGCTGCTTTTTTAATGAAAATGCCTCTGATCAATGTTTTGGTTGTAGCCCATTCAATATCCAGAGGTAATTGAGAGTTAGGAATATTAGATAGGGATGTTTTCAGCACGGTTTCTATATCCTTTATTACATCTTTTTTATTGAGCAGTTTTGGATTTAAGGACCAGTTGTAACCTCGGTTCATTGTATAAGACTTTTTATCCCAGTTGATATTTAAGGTGATCTTGGAATGGTCTGATAAAAACCTCATGTGTATGGTTAAAGTTGGGTCCAGATTGATGAAAACATCTGATATTAAAAAGAAGTCTATTCTCGGCCACATTTTGTGGCATTGGGAGTAGAATGTAAATTTTCCGGTTTTATTTCCACTATCACCATATTTGTATGGGTCGTATAGTTTAAAGTCTTGTTTGAGTTCATTTAAAGCTAGGGAGGCTTGTTTATTGAATTTTTGGGTTCTACTTGATTTGTCTAGTATGGGATTTGTATATGTGTTCCAGTCACCCCCAAGCACCATGTAATAACCCTGGAATTGGTTTAGGATGGGGTATAGTGATGTGATAAAGATGAGTTGGTTATTGCAGGGAGCGTATATATCAACAACCAATAAAGGTTTTGGGAGAGTAGGGATAGTGAATACTACGTAACACCATCTTCCTTCCTTGTCCGCTTTGGATTTGAGTATTTTTCTCTGAGTATGATTTTTAAGTAATATAGCAACCCCAGCACTATTAGTCTTACTTTCCAATGCTATGATTTGTTTTATCCATTTCTTCTTGCTAATTTCTGCCCATTGTTCGTGGGTGAGATGTGTTTCTTGTATTAGTATGATATTAGCTTTAGTTTGTAAAGTAAGGTGTAGAAAAAGTTTCCTTTTTTGCTTATTCTGGAGCCCTTTAACATTCCATGAGTCAAATTCCCACATTTATGGGGTGTAAAAGTTGGGAAAAAACGCTATGTATGTTGATTTGAACTAGTGGTATTTGTTTTTATAGTTGTGAGAGAAATTGGAAAAGCATCTAAGTATTCCTGCCCTTACTCTGTGCCTGTCCACTACATCCTTGGACCAGGAATATGGCAGGGAATAGAAAAATGGTTCAGCATAATGGGTATTGTTCAGTAGGGTGATTATGTACAGTGTCTTGTGCGAATAAGATAGAGAGTTAGTTCTCCCTGCATTCTTACTGATAACACGGACAAAGCCTAACAGACTAGTTCCCTAAAAGGCACTGCTAATAAGTTCCCAGTCTCCTCAGCAAAACAGGTGTATAAACATGTATAGACAGTTCAAAGTTGTAACCATAATGGTTAAGAACATATAGTTACATTACTGTTGTATAGCATTTCAAATAGAATTAATTAGAATAACGATAACACTGTGCACAAAACAAGGTTACATAATGTTTTCCTTAGACAGCAGTGCTGATACCTCAGAATTAAATGTTCATATGTACTTCTCTTTTCTTAATAAGTTGTCAATCATCAAACTTTGAGTATGCCGAAAGTAAAAGATAAGAGTGCTAAATGCATCAATTCTAAGTTAATCTAACTGTTAATCTCGTAAACTGTCAGGTAATGTTAGAAAATATTGAGGGTTTTTTAGTGTTAGCATGACCTTAATTCCATCATATGATCTGTTTAGTCCAGAAAATAACTCCAAAATGTTTTACTAGTTCCAGGACAAATAAGGTTTCGCAACCTGGGAAACGCAAGAGTTTAGTATTGCATTCCTTAAGAACATAAGTGAAGCAATAGAGGCTTGCTCACATTAGGATCATTCGGCCAAGTTACAGTGGGTATAATAGCTAGTTGGATTCTATATTTCTCAAGGATTAAAATAGTAAGCACAAGAAATGAGCAGTAAGCTATGAATGATAATCAGTATAGCAATATAGTATTTTCTTGTTCCTTTTGTCAGCAGGCGCATAGCTTCTCTTGCTATGCTGATTGGATTATGTGTTTACATTTAGTTAAAAAAATGCTTTAAGTAAGTAAGGTATACATTAATTAGGACAGTCAGTATATGGATGCTCAGGCAGAATCAGTTTGGTGTTCCCACAGTTGCCATCTCATGGAATGATATTGCTGTGTACAGTTACTGGAGGGGTCCTGGAAATAACAGTGTTTCTGCTTAAAAAAAAAGTTTATATTTGATCTTCATTTGCTGGGCTTCCATGGAAAAGTTACTTTATTTATATTTAGGTCAGGATATGAATATAAAACTTTTTTGTGCTTAAAACTTTACTAGAACATCTTCGTAAGTTCTGATTGACCCTTTTTATGCATTCCTTGCGATCGTAGGGGGACCGATATCAAGAGCCAAGAGCCAGAGTCCCAGGAAGTGTCACCATTAAATCAGTCGCGCCTGAAAACCTTTACCAATTTTTGGTTCCTAGCGTGGGAAAATGCCACTTTTAGAAAGCCTCGTGGGTTGTAGACAGGAAGTAAAGGCCCAGGAAAGCCAAGGGATTTATTTTATGATGGGGGCAAGTCCAGGGACGCTCGAGAGGGCTCAATTTACTGGCTAAAGGTCGTTTTTCATTTCAGATAGTTCCATTACGTTTCTGAAGATGGGATTTTCTTAAAAACATCCATAAAGGTTTCTTTGGCTTCCTTTGTATTAGCGACCATATATTTTACTCCCTCCATGTAAAAAAATCAGTGTATTTGGGAACTTCATTTGGAATTTTATTTTTTTTTTACATTAGAAATCTGCAGTAAGGGGAAATAAGTTGTCTGGCTTGCCTTATTTGCAGAGGCAGATCCTGAGCCACAGCTATTTTATTATCGTTCCAAGTAAGTGTCCTTTTACTTTTTGCAGCAATTAAGATTCTGTTAGCATCTTGGAAGTTTAGTAATTTAACATATACTGGTCTGGGTTTAGAAGTGGTGTGTGGTTTCTCTTAGTGCTCTATGAGCTCTTTCAGTTGTTATCTGTTGGGTTTTCTCTGGTTCATCCAGCAAAGCAGTGCATATCTGGCTGATGGTTGGTATCAGAACATTGTGGGTAACTGATTCAGGGATGCCTCTTAAAATAATATTATTTCTTCTGGATCTTGCTTCCAGGTCTAGGATTTTGGCTTGAATATTTTGAATTTCTTTGTCATGGGAGTCAGATTTTTTTTAACAGAGTCTATTTTTTCCTCATTTTCAGTAATTCTGGATTCAGATTTTTCCAACCTGTTTATTATTTGATTGAAAGCATCACCAAATGATTGCAGTTGTAAAGATAAATCGTTAATTGCTTGTTGAATAGGAAGTAGAGCTGATTTGATATCTTCCAGGTTATCTGGTTGATCAGATTTGTTTTTATTCCCGTATTTGGAATTGTTTGTTTGTTAGGTTATTTTCTGCCATTTGGAAGTCAGGTCTTTTTCAGGAGAAGTAATTTCAGAGAGCTTGGTTTTGGTTGTGGTAAAGTCCATATTTTTATCATCCTTCGACATCTTGCAGTTGGTAGTGTATTCCAGGCTTAGCATTCAGTGCTAAGGCCTTAAAAACACATGGTTTGTACTTGCTATGCTGAATCTCAAATAATCCTTGTAAATCCTGTGAAAAGATAGTCACTTTCTCTTAGGTATACGAACTCAGATGTTGTTCAGAGTTGATATATCAATTTATTTTCTTGAATTTGAAGCTTTTTTGTCTTCAGGGTTAATTTATATTCCGGATGTTTTGAGGAGCCAGGGACTAACAGTGCTCACAGAACAGCGGCCATCTTTCAACCTTAAATTTGGTGCTTTTGTGTTCCACTAGTTCATTTTCAGATTTTTTTTTTAATTTTTCATTAGTGTCTGTCAATTGCATGCCCAAGTTGTTAGAGGATGAAAACTTGGATAATTCATGGAACATGCACTTAATATCTAATTTAATTCTGGACTGTTTTATATGATCTCGTTCAAGCAAAGATGTTCATCGTGTTTCACTGTTGCAGTCATGACTGTAGGGTTCTCCCCTGCCGGCAGGCAGTCCTCGGTCGGCCAGAATCCCAAAGTCTGGGTCCGGCGTCGGCTGTTCAGCCATGCTCCCTGACGTCAGAGTGCCAGAAGTACAAAGCTGACAGCCGACGCCATCTTCTCCAGTCTTTCTTGCCGTGCGGTGATAGCAGTTCGCAAGTGCCGGTCGGCTGACTCCTGATGATTTTTTCTGATATACTTCAGCCCGAAGATTTTCTTCTCCACTCACAGCTAAGTACCCCGTTGGGGAAACTTTTTTCTTGCTCCACTCTGATGTCAGAAAAAGTTAATAATTGTATTTCATGTGGGAAGCAAATACCTCATAAGGATTTTCATTCTTACTGTATTCCTTGCTTAGGCCCTGACCACGACGTAGCTAGTTGTCGGTTTTGTGCTAGATTCAATCAATGTACAATTAAGCGAAGGTACGATTTTGCTTTTCATTACTTCGGTAGGCGCTTTAACTACAAAATGTCGTCGGATACGGTTCCGGCTACCGGAGTTCACAAACGTCGCAAGGATAAAGACAGGCCTCCGAGGTCCAAATCTGATGATAGCGCACAAGCAGAGCCAGCTTCAGGTTCGGCCGTCGTCAGTGAGGCGCTTTTGCAGCCCCTGTCGTCGGCCATTTCAGAACCGACAGCCGAAACGGACTCTCATGAGGAGCCAACCAGGCCTTTAAATATTTCTGTTGCAGGACCTTCGGACAGTGCTCCTTCGGATGGGTCCGGAGCCGCTGTGCAGGTACCAGCTTCCGAAGGGGTTTTCAGGCCTACTCAGCTTCTAATAAAAGGCAAAGCCAAAGACAAAGGCAGAGACTCCTTCTAAATCAAAGACTACAACACAGGCCTCTTCTGAACCGGCTCCCAAGTCACAGAAACAGTTACTCAAGATGGCGGAGGATTTACTTACTATGATTAGGGGTTCACATCCCCCTCCAGATAAAAGGCCAAGGCAGGATGTTTATTATGATTCCTCTGATCAGGCTTCTGTTTCCTCAGTTTCTTCTTCTGATCAGGAATATTCTTTCCCTCCTTATGAGGATTCTGATGCTGAAGAATCTATTCCTTTGAGGATTTCTCTTTTGGGGAAACTTTGCATGAAATGAGGGAACATTTCCACTGGGAAGGACAAGAGTATTTGGAATCTAAGAAAAGATTGAGGGATTTTCTTCTTCTTCCCCAACATAGACCCCTGGCTATTCCTCCTGTTTTGGATATTGTGGATGATGCCTTTTCGGAGGCTAACTTAACCCCTGATTCTTTTCCTCCTGCTCCTGTTAAACCTGATAGATATAACAGGGTTCCTGATTCCCACCAGTTTTTATACAAGAACCCTTCTGCTGACCCTGAAACCATTTCTCAGGGTCCTAAGGGGGTTAAGGCCGCTTCTGCCAAAAATCCCATTCCTACTGAAAAGGATTCTCGATCTTTAGAAAGATGGGGCAAAAAAGTGTACACTTCTGCTACTTTGTCCATTAGGGCTTTAAACTGTCAGTTTCATATGCTGAAATACCAGCAATTTCTCTTGTCTGTTTTGAAACAAAAGCTTACTTCCATTTCTGCCTGTGCAGATGATAAGGAAATACATGACTTATTGCATGCCACTGAACAAGTTGGGAAGCATGGTTTACACTGTGGATTTGATGCCTTGGAGGCTTCTTGTAGGGCTGCGGCCTCTGGCACAGTCAATAGGAGGCATGCATGACTAAAGGAACAAAATTTGCCTGAACAAGTAAAGGCTAAATTATTGGATGCACCTGTTCAGCATAATGTTTTGTTTGGATCAAAAGCTGAAGAGGCGATTAAAAAGATGGAGGATAAGGCGAAGTCCATGCAAACAGTTAAAGATTTCCTACAAGTACAGCCACCTAGATTTAGCAGGAATTGGCCTTCAAAAAATTGGTCCTTTCCCACTTCAGACAGGCCTCAGAGGGGTAGATATAGATGCTCCAGAGGAAGGCCTCAATCACAAGCTTCTTATAGACCAAGACAGTGGACTGCTTCCACCCCTAGGGGAGGAGAGGACAGGTCACAAACTCAAAGAAAACAAACTCAATGACTCCCTCTGTTGGGCTCCAGGAACTTCTTGTCTGGAAGCCCCTCTCGGAGGAAAACTCTCTCTTTTTTATCAAAATTGGACTCAAATAACCCAAGACAAGTGGTTTTTGGATGCGATTTTAAGAGGTTACAAATTCCATTTTCATACCTTGCCAAGGCCAAGCGGATGGCCAGACCTTCCAAAACATCAATGGACGGAGGCCTTAAACCAGGTGGAAGCTCTTTTGGCTATGAATGCCATAGAACTGGTTCCACTTTCAGAGATGGGAAAAGGTTTTTACTCAAGGCTCTTTCTAGTCCCCAGGAAGCAAAACTCATGGAGACCCATTCTGGATCTGTCGGTCTTGAACACCTTTCTAGAGATTCCAAAATTCAAGATGCTTACTCTACAGCAGCTACTTCCAGTGCTGTCCAAGGATGCATGGATGGTAACTTTGGATTTAAAGGAGGCATATTTACACATTCCCATCAGGCAGGATCGCAGAAAATTCCTCAGGTTCAAGGCCGGATTGAGGCACTTTCAATTCTCTGAGCTGCCCTTTGGATTGTCTACTGCGCCCATGGTCTTCACCAAATGCCTGGCTCCAGTAGTAGCTTACTGCAGACTCAAGGGAATTCAAATTTACCCTTATCTGGACGATTGTCTAATTCAGGCAGACAGCAAGGATGTCTTACTCCAACATCTAGAATTTGTACAGAACCTCCTCAAGTTCCTGGGATTCTCTGTAAATGTAAAAAAGTCAAATTTGACACCATCACAACAGATAATTTTTCTGGGTGCTCTTCTAAACACCTCAACCCAGATGGCATTTCTGACATCCGAAAAACAACTTTCAAAACCTTGGCAACTTTAACTCAACTAACTGCAAGGAAATTCCTGCAGGCTTTGGGTTACATGGCCTCCTGCATCCTTCTCGTACCATATGCAAGACTACCCATGAGAAAAATACAGTGGTACCTAAAAAGTGTATGGTCTCAGCATTGCCACAGTTTAGACATATATTGATCTCCGTCCTTCCTTGCCTTCAAAAGGAATTTCTTTGGTGGTCCAGGGCATGTGCTGTAAGCAAAGGGAAACCCTTCCGTCTGCCTCCTGCCACTCAGATTCTAACCATGGTCGCCTCGGATTATGCTTGGGGAGCCCATTTTCAGGGAAACTGTCTGCAGGGCCTTTGGACGAAGGATCAGAAGCACCTGCATATCAATTTAAAGGAAATGTTAGCTGTTCAGAAAGCTCTATTGGCCTTCAGGAATCTTTTACAACCAGGACAACTACTAATATGGACAGACAACACCACAGTTTTGAGGTACATAAACAAGCAGGGGGGATCTCATTCTTACCCCTTTTGCAGACTAGCCATGGATCTATGGAACACAGCTCTAGCTTGCAATCTGGATCTTCAAGCTCAGTTTTTACCAGGGAAACAAAACTTCCTGGCAGACAGTCTGAGCAGAAACCTTTCAGATCCACATGAGTGGATGCTGAACACCAAAATATTCAGGATGATAACAGCAGTCTGGGGATGTCCTCACATAGACCTCTTTGCATCCCATCTCAATCATCAACTACAGATTTTTTGCACCAGGACTTTCCACAGAGCAGCTTGGAAAGTGGATGCCCTGTCATTCAGTTGGAGGAACCTCTCGGGATATGCCTTTCCGCCTCTTCCTCTTCTTCCACGGGTCTTATTGAAGATAAAACAGGACAAGCCCAGGATGATAATCTTGCTGGCTCCAAATTGGCCTCAGCAGTTTTGGTATCCAACTCTAAAGAACCTGTGTCTGGAGCCCCCTTGAGTTTTACCTCAGTCTCCGAACCTTCTATCCCAACATCAGGGTCAGGTTCTACACTCTCATGTCAGAACTCTCAGCCTGGCGGCCTGGTTAATCCAGGGCCCTTGATTTCTTCTTTCCTACCCAAGCAGGTCATGGATGTCATTTTAGAAGCCAGACGTCCTAGCACTAGAAAATCTTATGCTGGAAAATGGAAAAGATTTTGTTCCTGGATGCAGGCTCAGGATTCTGATCCTCTTCTTCCTAACATTACCTTAATTTTACTTTACTTGACAGATCTTTTACATAAGGGTCTCTCTTTCTCTTCCATTAAGATTCATGCCTCTGCTATTTCTGCTCATTATAATACAGACCCTCCAATCTTTTCCCACCAGCTCATGAGACAGTTTCTCAGAGAAGCTAAGAACTTAAGACCTCCGAGATCTCCTCCCATTCCTGCTTGGGATCTCAACTATGTTTTGGAAAAACTAACCTTGCCTCCTTTTGAGCCTGCTGCCTCTTCTGACATCAAGTTTTTATCTTGGAAGACAGCAATCATGTTAGCCCTTACCTCTGCCAGGAGAGTTTCAGAGTTACAAGCTCTTATGGCTGTAGAACCTTATATTATTTTTCATCAAGACAGGGTGTCTTTGAGGACTAATCCTACCTTCATGCCTAAGGTGGTTTCCAAAGTGGCCTTAAATCAAACTATCCACTTGCCAACTTTTTTCCCCACTCCTCAAAATAAAGGGGAAAGGATCTTGCATTCCTTGGATGTACACAGACAACTACGTTTTTACCTGGACAGAAACAAGGACATCAGAAAATCAGAGCAATTGTTTGTTTCTTATGCTTCAAGTTTCCAAGGTAAAGCCATTTCAAAACAGACCATTTCTAAATGGATTGCTCATGGAATCAGATTTTGTTATTCACACCATGGAAAGCAAATCCCAGGGAGTATACGGACTCATTCCACCATAGCTGCTGCCACTTCTGCGGCCTTCCTCAGGGGAGTTCCTACCAAAGACATTTTGGAAGCTGCAACTTGGAGTTCAGTGCATACTTTTTCTAAGCACTACAATTTACCTCTCTACTCTAAGTCCAGGGCAGGCTTTGCCTCTGCAGTCTTGCAGGGCCTTTTAGCCGCTCCTTCTTCTTTATGACCACCTCCCTTTCTTTCAGCTTTGGGATTCTACCCTACAGTCATGACTGCAACAGTGAAACATGATGAACATAGTACAGTTGTGTACACCTACCATAAATGTAGATGTTTGAGTGTCTTCACTGTTGCAGTCTGGGTTTCCCTCCCTCCTGTCCCCTCTTATTTTTACTTTTGTATGGTTCCTTTTTTTTTCACCATTCTTCTGAGGTGTATTTGCAAAGGATATGGGACCTTTCTCATTTTGGGACTCCTGACATCTGGGGCAAGAAAAACTGGAGAAGATGGCGTCGGCTGTCAGCTTTATACTCCTGGCGCTCTGACGTCAGGGAGCATGGTTGAACAGCCAACGCCGGACCCAGACTTTGGGATTCTGGCCGACCGAGGACTGCCTGCCGGCAGGGGAGAACCCTACAGTCATGACTGCAACAGTGAAGACACTCGAACATCTACATTTATGGTATGTGTACTCAACTGTACTTTGTCACCCATTCTAATGCACAGTGATGTGCAGCTGCCAGCCATCTCGTATGGTAATCACAGACAACACCACTGCAATGTGGTACATAAACAAGGGGGTTACCAGGTTGTACTCCCTATGCAGATTAGCAATGATAGCCCAGGAACCTGAAATACAAAACCCCTACAGCATATCCTTTTTGGGCTGCTTCCATTCTATTAGAGCAGAATACTGTGGTAGACAGTCTGAGCAGAACCAGGACAGACCATCACAAATGTCTGTTACATACAGGGTCTTCCAGGACAATTATCCACCTGTGAGGAGCTCCCCTAGTAGATCTGTTTGCTTCCATTCACAACAGACAGATGAAACATTCTGCTCCTGAGCATCTTTCAGAAAAGCCTAGAAGATGGATGCCTTCCCTTTGCCTTGGACAGAAATGTTCATTTTTGCCCCCACCCTTTCCTCTGATAATCAGAGTTCTTTTAAAGATCCAAAAGAGCTCTTCAGAGATAATATTAGTAATTGCATTTTGGTCCAAACAGTAGTGATTCTCCCTTCTCATGAAAATAACCAAGGGAAGTTACCACAAACTTACTCACTGTATGGGTTTACTCACCTAGGATAAGACATCTTTTATTCACCTCAGCTTAAAAATTCTTCATCTGATAGCTTGGATGACATAATTTAATTCCTCTCAGGCACCTGTTTTTTCGAGGATGCTGTGCAGATATTAATGGAGGTTAAGGTTAAGTTTGCTACTGCAAAAATCACATTTGGACAAATGGAAAAGAGTTTCTATGTTTCCATGAGGAGAACCTTTTTTGGTTCTAGAATATCTGTGTGAATTGCTAAAATTTGTCCTTTCTGATTAATCTCTCAAGATTCATCTTTCGGCCATTTCTGCCCGTGTGCCTTTAGATACCCCTTTCTTCTTTATCTCAAGTAAAACAGTTTTTGAAAAAGGTATTGCATGTTTGCCCACTTAGAAAACAGATGATCACTCCTTGGGTGCGAAAACAGATGATTCCTCCTTGAGTGCTTAACTTTGTACTAGAAAAACCTAAATTTTTTTCCTTGTGAACCAGCTTAATAAGACTTGATTTAAAGTTGCAAGCTCTCTTATGGTAACCTTGCCTTACTTTTCATAAGGTTAGGGTATCCTTAAGAACCAGTCCTTCCTTAATGCCAAATGTGGTATCAGAATTTATACCAAATTGGTATATTCATCTCCCTGTCATCCTAAACAAAAACAAGAGGGAGATAAAATCCTGCTTACTATAAATGTCCACAGACAATTCAGGCACATTGACAAAACAAAGGACTTCACATGATTGTCCCATGATATCCAGTTTTTTTATTCTCATCATAGAAAGACCCCCCCCCCCCCCACACACACACACTGGGGCTTCTTGTAGAGCTTTTTAGGAAAGGATAGACTCTAGAAGTGTTCTGAAGGTGGGAACTTGGTCATCTATACATACTTTCACTAAGCATTATAAAATTGGCTTCTTCTCCAGATCAAGAGCAGGTTTAGCTAGGACTGTTTTCAGGGACTCTGGCCCTTCTTTCTCCTTCCTGACTATCTAATCTTTGGTAGCCATCTCCTATAGCATAGGCTACTGCAGCAGTGATCTAAGGATGAACACAGTACAGTTGTGTAAGTAAATTTACCATAGCAGTAGATGTTCAGATACATTACGACTGCAATACTAACACCATTTTTCCTTCCCCTCTTGTGGTCCTACTGCTGATGTTTTTCTTATTAGAGCTTATTTTTCTGCTTGATCTATCTGCCAAAGTGGAGTTCCTGTAATCCCTATTTTTTCCCCTTTATGCTGGCACATAATCTGGTGTTTAGGGCTGTAGCCTCCCTTTCCTGAGAGGCAAGAAAACTGAATTTTGGTGGCTGTATATTTGATTTTTTACTGGCATGTTCTCATGCCTCCTTAGACATATGGGTGCATTGAAGATGCCCTGAAGTTTGGATACTGTCCGGATGTTCAATCCTTGGCAGGATATGTTCCATGTACCTTAGACTACTGCAGCAGTTATCTGTTCAAATGCCTGTTATGGTAAGTTTACTTCACAGCTGTACTTTTCAATCCCCCATCACTTATAATAAAGATTTCCTTACTAAATTCCACCAAATCATTTCCCTCTCATTTGCTGAAGTTCTTATTCAGATTTTTCTTGTAATGCTATGTTATCTGCATACTTGTAAATTAATACTCACGAAAGCCTTTACATTATGGGAATTTACTTTTCCCCAGGAAGTAACATGGTTACTGCTGAAGAACTTCTCTTTTGGGCATCAAACAACATCTCACTTGAGGCAGTCATTTTTGGAGACCTGAATATTGATTAGCAAACTCTGGACAGTAACAGTCCTTCTAATCTCATTATTTATATGGTTTCACTCAGCTATTTTTTTTAACTCCTACAAGTTACAACTAAAATTCTGGTAAATCCCAAACTTTAGCTTGGATTCTGTCTAATGCCACAAACAAAATCCTCTCAACAGGTGCCTTAAGTGACCAGCTACCCTTCTTCATAATAGGACATCATAAACCTCATCAAAAACAGCATCAGTGCATCCTTGCTCGTGACCTGTCCTCCTTTAGTAAGGAGCAGTTCATCATAGCACTAAAATCAGTCTGAGCTTGAGGCAGCTTAATTTTCCTTAACATACTGAATGAACTAGCCTCAGTAAGAACCAATAAAATAAAATAAAATCCAGCAGCATGGCACTCAGAAAGTTCTTAGTTGCTCATGAAAGAGAGAAAGAGCGAGCTTGGAAAAATGGAAGCCAAGTTAAATCCATAGCTGCTCATCAGTACTATAAATGTCTCAGAAACTCCAGTAAAAGTCCAATCTAAACCAGTAAAAAATACTATAGTAATACACAGGCAGCAAATTATAACTCCTATAATATTTGTGGGCTACAGTCAACCAGATGTTAAAACCTGGTACAGCAACACAACCTACACCTACTTTATTTAACCACACTGACAACATAGCCAACAAATTCAATACCCACTTCATCCATACAGTAACCTCTCTTATTAAACCCTTGGCACAGGCAGACACAGGTTCTAGAATAAAAAAACTAGTACTAACCTTAAAACCTACCACCCTTGCCCCCAATAACATACCATCTGAGTACTTAGAAATTGCTGCTGATGTCCATGCTTTCCCTATTTCTGTCCCATTCAACCACTCCATCACCAAAACCTATGTCCCAATCCTATAGAAAAGTTGCTATATTCCTCTCCATAAAGACGGAAACTGAAATGAGCTCTCAAACTTCAAACCTATAGCATACTGTCTCCACTCTCAAAAAGTTTCTAACTGACATCTGCCTCCGTTCCCCTACACAGCATGGCTTCTGTCCTTTTCATAGTATATGTACAGCTGTCCTTAGTTTTTTAACATTTTATCTGATATTGTCCACTTAATTCCATTAACCTGTGGGAACAAAGTTCCGAGGCTTGGAACTGACCAGCTGCCTTCTTCTAGCTCGAGACTCCTGACTTGAGCTCTTCCTCCCTACCCATACCCTGCTCCCCCACAGTACCTCAAATCTTGTTTGCCACTGTTTGAGTTTGCATTGAGTTCCTCGCCTTGAGCTTCTCCAAGTGTTTGTAAGTGTTTTTTGCTGTTAGTTTCTTTCCCTACCTGTCACTCCTCTATTTCTTTCTCTATGTAGCTTTCAGGTTTCTGTCTGTCAGGTCTTTTCAAAAAAAATAAATAAATTCTCCCTTCTCTCTACCTTTTCCATTGTCTTTAACTTTCCTGATGGCTGATTAAAAGCCACTAGGTTTTAAGAAAAGTGCACTTCCTGTGGGTGGAAGATCCCCTTATCCAACACCTGCAGGGAGTGCATGTACCATTTGGGGCCTCAGCATTTAGATGTCCTTTGTGATATTTGTGGGGCTTTTCATCCTCAGGTTCTAGCAGACAGGAGGAGCAAACTGATTTTCAAGGGGTTGCTTCCTCCTTCCACCACCTCAGGGATGCCTTCTACATCAGGGGCTCAAACCTCTCTTAAAAAGACCGGGGAGTCCCAGGAGTGCAGGAAACCATATCCCATTCAATCTTTTTTGGAACCGCCTAGGAAAAAGGTGATGCCTTTGGAACTGATTTGCTCGACTCCAAGCTCAAAGACCACTGCCTCTCCTCTCCATTCATCTTCTAGTGATACGGGGCTGAGTGTTGATCCTACTGCATCAGCTCCTGCAGTCTTGGTGACAGGGTCAACTTTACCTATTTATGCATGGAGGTCTCCATCTCGATCCCCATGGAAATCCTCCAGATCCCCTTCCACTAGTTCCTCTGGGTCTTGCAAAAGTCTGACTTCCTAAGATGTTGGTAAGCTCATGAGGCAGTTTCTCAAGACATAGATCCAGATGAGGCTTGTGTCTGCTTTGTCTGCATCTGGATCCGTGAGGGTTTCCCTGTTTCAACTGGTAGCTCCTTTTTTGATTTAACCCCTGGTTTTGGACTTGTTGGTTCCATTGGGTCCCGGTGCCGGGGTGTTGGAGCAGATAGAGATCTCCTCTCTCTTTGCATCCGACTTTCTCCTTGACTTGCTTGGCTCTGGCTGTTTCGGTTCCAAGCATGTCTTGAGCCATAGCGTCAAGGTTGATTCCAGGGGGTTGACCTAGACTCTGAAGGTTTCAGAACCGTCTCTTCCCCTCGGTGCCTCAGCCTTCGACAGCTGGGCTCTGACTCCCCCCTCAGAGCAGGAAGCCCATACTCTCCAGGAGGTGTCTGCTTCGGTGGTGGTGGTCCCGCTTGGACAGTTCCAGGTGATTTGAAGCCCTTCCACATTTGAGGTTATGGAGAGGGTTCTCTCTGTTCCTAGTTGATCCTCGGCACTTATCTCTATGGAACTTCTCCCACCTCATACTAGACATATGCTTGAGGCCTCTGAGCTGCTGCATGGACAGACGGTCCTGGAAAGCCTCCACACCGTTCCCTCAGTTGATGCCCAGGCCTCTTCAGACATCTCCCTGGAGCGGTGTCTTGAGGTGGTCCCTTGGAAGAGACCATGTAAAATGAGGCATGTGGATTCCCCTACAGAATCTCTCACTACAGGTACTGATTTCGGGGAAGGTGAAGGGTATCCCAAATCACCACCTGATGAGGTCTTCTTTGGAGACATCCTTGAAATCCATAGCCGTAGGGTTGTTGGTCTGTCCAAAACCCTTCCCTGGAGGAATCAGTACTGTGGGAGGTTTTCGGGTCTGGCCCATCTACTACATGGGTGTCCCCCCAACTGACCCACTCATCCAGCTGGCGTAGTCGAGGGCTTGGAAAGAGCCAGATAGAGTGGAACCAGTCCCCAAACGCACCAACAACATTTTGAGTGCTCTGGTTGATAAGTCTTTCTGGACCAAAGGAATCCCCATCAATGCCATGGTCATGGCGGCAGCCACCAGGAAGGAGCTGGCTTGGGATAGCTCCTCTGTCCACCCCACAAATAGAGAATCCTGGGTGTTGGACAGATTTGGTAAAAGAGTGTATGCCTCATCTACCTTAGCGCTTAGAGCGTTGAACTATTTGTCAGGTTTTACTCAGCTACAAAGGGACTTAGTCAAAGAACTTTCTAGCTCAGTCCTAGGGGCAATGCCTACTGAAGAAGAGGAGACTTTTTCCTCTAGGCTGGCCACCCTACACTCCTTAGTCAATGGCTCTATTAGGCTTATCTCTCACGCTGCGCAGAGTACCTCAAGTGCGGCAGGTTCAAGCATTGCCATACAGCTCCATGCCTGGATGAGGCTGTGCGATTTTGCGGAGCCTTTCAGTCAGTCCTTTATTAATGCCCCCTTTGATGGCTCCATCCTGTTTGGGCCCACTGTATTTAACACTTTATCCCAAAGTGAGAAAAATGGTAAGACCATGTCTGCCATCAGAATCTGTTTTTCTACTCTACAACAGACCTTCTCCAGGAATCAGCTTGGAAGTTAGAAGACTTTGTTTCGGAAGTCACAGGGTCCTTTCCAGGACACTCAAGGAAACTTTTCCCCCAGAGGCAGAGGGGGATATCGTCAGAATGGGAGATGCTGTCCACGCAGACAAGGGAGTCTGCAAAATCAGGGGTCACAGGAAACCATCCCGGACAAGCCTTTCCAGTGATCCTGAACTGATGCCTGACTGCTGTCCTCTAGAAGCAGTCTGAGGACATTTCTTCTTGCACCCAGAAGCCTAGGAGGCCATCACAAATGACAAATGGGTGTTCCAGATGATAGTTCATTCCCTTTTCTGACATCCCCAAACAAAAACTTCACCTCCCTGATGTTCCATCTACTTAAAGGGGGAGACAGCCGAGGAAATAAAAAAGTTACTGCTAAAAAGAGTCATCCAAGAGGCCCCCCCCCCACTCAACTTGGAAAGGGTGTTTACTCCAGATTCATTTTAGTACTCAAGAAAATAGGGGACTTGTGACCTATCCTGGATGGGACGGTGTTTCTTGGATCCAATTGCATATTTGTTTAATTGATTGTTAGCTTTTTTATATAATTGATGTTATTGGTACCATTTTCATCTTAGTCTGAGGAAGGTGAGGCATTTGCTTACACCGAAAGCGCTTACTATCAAACTATTAAACGTTTTTTGTTGATTTTGCCGGCTCTTATTGTGTTCATCAACGCCTTTTTTTGAAGTTTGTTTTGTGTTTTTTGGTTTCTATCCTGGATCTGACCTCTTGAAAAAAGTCAGTGAAACACACAAAGTTCAGAATGATCACAATTCAATCCATCTTACATCTTCTAAAGATGGGCGATTGTATGTGCTCTATAGACCTCAAGGATGCATACTACCATATCAAAATGACAGACTCTCCAGGGGATTTCTATGTTTCAGGCTGGGAGCCAGTTACTACCAGTTTTGGGAGTTATGTTTGGTCTCACCACAGCCCCCAGGGTGTTCACCAAATGTCTAACAGTAGTTGCAGTTCATCTCCAGCTGCAAGGATATCAGGTATTTCCATCTCTGGACAACTGTTTCCTGATTGCTCCAACCAGGCATTTACTTCTTCAGTCCAGGGATTAGTTTTTCAACATAGCCCCAACCCTGGGAATAACCATCAACATACAGAAGTCACAGCTGAATCCAGTACAAGCCATAGGTTTCATAGGGGCCTACCTAGACACAAGGACATCCTATTTTTATCTCACAATGGACAGAGTATCAAACTTAACATTTCACGTCAGATCTTGACCACTCCAAAACCCTTGGCCTCTCTAGTTTTTAGGGCATTAGACTCCATGGCAGCAACCATAACTCTCCTACCTATGGCATGTTTTCACATGCAGCTACTACAGTGGACATTAGCGGTACAATGGTCGCTTCTCAGAAATCCTTTGAATCTTCCCATCAGTCTGTCTCGTGTGCAAGGAGTCTTTAGTTTGGTAGCTTCAATCTACAGTAGTCACTCAGACGTCCATTCATTCTTCCCTCCTCAAACACCACATTGACCACAGAGGCCCTCCCAGTTTAGGCGGGGGGGGGGTATTGTCTGGCGTGGACAGTGCAAGGCACGTGTATGCCCCAGGAGACCAAATTGTATATCATTGTACTCGAAATGAAAGCGGTTCTTCTGGCGATGACTGTTGCAGTCCAGTCGGACAATATGTCAGTGGTTTGGTACATCCACAAACAGGGAGGAACCAGGTTTTACCCCCCCTTTGTCGAGGTGCATTGAGAGTGTTGCAGTGGGTGATTTCTACCAACTGATTTCTGATAGAACGCACACTCTGGGGGCGTCACCTCAGCTGAGTATTACTGATGCATCACGAGTGGTCCCTGAATCAGTCAGTGGCAGACATGATCTTCCAGAAATGGGGTTATCCTTGCTGCAGTCTTTTTGCTTTCTCCTTCAACAGCAAATGTAGCAGGTATTTTGCCTTGATCCCTCCTCAGGGACAGTCCCCCAGGGATGCTCTTGTCCGTGCTTGGCCCTCCGGTCTTCTGTTTGCCTTTCCTCCTCTTCCATTGATCCCCAAATGCCTAAGGAAAACTTTCAGGTTACAAAGCAAAGTAATCCTGATTGCCCCTTTTAACATCGACAAACCTGGTTCACCTTTCTTTGATCTCACTTGGTTTGCCCCCCGATGACATTGGATCGGAGTCCGAATCTGCTGTCTCATCTGTTGAGGCATCCATATCTGGATATTCAGGGCCTGAAATTAACTGCATGGTTTCTCCACTTCTGATGATGGCTAGATCTCCCAGGCCCTCTTCTCCCGCTCAAGAAATATTGATGTCATTTCATAGGGCTTCCACATGGAAAATTTACAAGAGCAAATGGAAGAGATTTTCTTTTTTGTCTGAACAAAAACAGATAGACCCCTTTACAGCCCCGATAATAGTCATGTTAGACTTTTGGCTTCCCTTTTCAAGGATGGTGCTAGTTACTCTACTGTCAAAGTTCAGCTGGCTGCTATTTCCAGTTTTCACTGTGGATTTGATTTGTTATCTCTTGCCTCTTCAAAACTGTGCAAAGCCTTTCTCAGGGGCACCTTTCTACTCCGACCACCAGTGAAAGATCCTCTTCTTCCTTGGGATTTTACTATGATGCTGCAAGCTTTAGTCCATCCCCCTTTCAAATCCTCAGCCACTGTGGATTTGAAATTTCTTTCCTGGAAGACCCTGTTTCTAATAGCTATTACTTTGACCACGAGAGTGTCTGAACTCCAAGCTCTTTCTGCAAAATTTCCATATTTGATTTTCCACAAAGACAGAGTGACCCTGAGTACTAATCCTTTCTTTTTACCCAAGGTGACTAAAGAGAGTAACATTAATCAGTCAGTCAATCTTCCAGTCTTTTTTTCTGATTATAAAAATAAGGGGGAGTACACTTTGCATCTGCATGATGTTTACAGGCAGCTTTGTTTTTATATTCATAGAACCAAGCCCTTCAGGAAGTGTGATCAGTGGTTTGTTTTCTTTTCTGAGCCCAAAAAAAGGTATAGTGGTTACCAAAGTTATGCTGGCAAGATGGTTGAAATACTGTAATTCCTTTATTTACTCTTTCAATGGTATTCCTTTACCAGGACCAGTAAGAGTCATTTCCACACAGTCCATGGCCATGCCTCAGGCTTTTTGGTCTAGAGTTTCTATTGAGGACATTTGTGCTGCTGCTACATGGTCAAAACCCCATACTTTCATTACACATTACAAACTGGACATCATGTCCAGGAGTAGAAGTGCCTTTGGTTTTGCTGTACTCGAGTATCTTTCCTTGATGGCCACCCTGGATTATAGTAGCTGGGGACTCTGTCCCACAGGTCAGTGGGATGAAGTGGGCAACATCATCAGAGGGCAGCCTGGTAGAATTTATAAGGAGTCTTTATTCCTTTGGTTGAGTTCCTGATGTTTTTTTTTCCTTGTGTCATATACACACGTGATCTGCATGTTTATGTAGAATAGTTCTAATGTTTGATAGTGGTTATGTTTTTCTTGGCAAACTCAATCTTAGGTTCTGTGGGGGAGCGAGGCTTTATGGGTAGGGAGGAGGAGCTCAAGTCGGGGGTCTAGAGCTAGAAGAAGGTATGGTCGGTTGTGAGCCTCAGAACTGTATTCCCACAGGTTACTGGAATGAAGATGGACAACACAGATGGAATGTTATGGTAAGAACATAACTTCTTTTTATCCAGTATTGAAACTCTGGGAACTTAGCCTCAGCACTTTTCCTAAATATGTCCAGTGCTTTTGACATGATATCCCACCAGAAATTGCTTCAAATCTAGCTTGCTTAGGAATACATAAAACTTCACTGTCTTGGTTCTCCATCTACCTCTCAAATAGGCAACAGGCAGTAAAATGCCAAAATGACATCTTCGTTTTCCTTCTCATTAAAGTAAGCATCTGTCAAGGATCCATTTTATGTCCCCTGTTGTTCAGTATGTTCATTAATGACTTCCAGCTAGCTGCTAAACAAGCCAATGTCATACAATATGAAGATGACTCAACAATCATCTGTTCTGCTAAAGGCATAGATAATTTGAAACAACTCACTCTGTTTTTCTGCACTGTAGAGGCCTGGCTGCCTGATACACAACTGATCCTTAACCCTCATTAAATAAATAAATAAAATTGGATCATCACACAAAACAAGCAGTAAAAAAACACCCACCAAAAGCTAGGTGCACTGTATAGAGTCAAACAATACCTCACAGGTAGTGCCAGAAAAAAGTAATGCTCAGTCCCTTCTCATCGCTACACTGATTTATGCTACTCCCATCTTGATTAGCCTACAATCCACCCAACTCGGTCTTTGAACAGTGCTATAATAAGCTGACGAAATGTGCTGCCAATTGTCATTATAGGACATGTCACTGGCCTTATAAAACTTCAGTGATCAGAGTTGAGGTATTAACTTACACTTTTCCAACTAGTCACTTTCCACAAACTCCTCTATTATCAATTCAAATGCCCTAGTGTGAAAAATATTCTCCAACTTTATAACCCACTACTGGCAAAATGTTATTAACTGTTACAAAAGCTAACAACTCAGCTGGTCACTCTTTCCTGGCAAAAATTTGTAACTCCCTTCCTCTCACTGCAAGAAACACAGTAAACACTAACTTCTTTTAAAGCCCCAAAAGAGAATACCTAAAAGATTCCTGGGTCTGTACTTGCACAGTTGTTGGTTGATAATTGTCCTGCCTCTTACTTTTGTCTTATTTGTTCCAGGCACTATATTCTCAGTTATTGGTCCAAAATCTCCTCCTTTCATGTTCCTTGTCCTCTTCTTCTTTCTATTTATCTTAAAGCATTTTCTCTCTCCTCTTAATATAAATCCTCTGTTTTCTCCTTTTCTGTCCTTCTACCAAGTTAATTTCCAAATATGTTTTGTAGCTCTTTATGCTATACTGCAACTAATTAATGCTATTCTGTTTACATTTTGTATATTTATTGATAATTTGTATACCTTTATTTAGTATGTTTTTGTTCCCGGGCCTCTGCTGAAAAGAGGTAGCTATCTGCCCAGCTGGACTGTCCCAGTAAACAAATGTAATAATACTGCAGCTTTGTTGATCTGTCTCTGCTTACCTGTTTGCTAATGTAGTTCTTTGCCAGTATGAACAACAGTGGGCTCAGAGCTGAACCCATATGCACTCCCATTCCCACTGATAACCCAGTCGTGAGTCTGAACACTGTTTTACTTTTGCTATTGGCTCCTTGCTCATAGCATGCTTTAATTCTACTTTGAACCATCACAGAACTGCCAAATCGTCTTTCTTTGGATCTTACCATATGATTTCTCCAAGACTAGGAATGCCCAGCTGGACTCTTTCCTCACCTCTAGCTTCTTCTTATCTGTCTGTTTCACTGTATACATTAGGTCAGTCGTGCTGCATACTTGTCTGTATCTGAACTGCTCATCTTCCAGCTTTCTTTCTACTACTATACATATTTGTTTATCAGTCAGTATTTCCAACACTTTCATGCAGTGTGGCAGGAGTTTGATACTTCAGTGCTTCCCACATTTGTGAACATGTCCTTTGTACTTGTACACTGGCTCTAGAATGCTTTTTCTTTAGTCATCTAGTGTATGCCTTTCTCTACATATTGCTATGAGTACCCTCGGGAACCATTTCTCCCCTAAATTACCCAACACCATTATTATATCTGTCATGACCTCATCTGAACCTGCTGCTTTCCCTTTATGCTGTTCTTAATTCTTCTAGGGTGGACTCTTCTTCCTCTCTCATTGTATGCTATGTCTGGGGCAGCACAGCTTCTGTGAGGTTTTCTTCTTTCAGAAGCTGCTGGACGTACTCCTTCCATCTGCCTTTTTCATGTGGACTGGTAAGCAGGTGGTTGTTGTCTTGCTTGCAGCCTTGTAGGCGTTTCTTTGTGCCATCTACTGAGTCACCTACAGAAGGTGGTATAGTACCTCAGATTCCTTGTTCTTTGTTATCATGATTGCTGTTTTAGCCTCTTTGTTAGCTAACTAGAATTCCTTCTTAGCCTGATCCATCTTTTCTGTCTCCTGCTGTTTCCTGTAGTCTTTTCTTTTAATAATTTCCTGAACTTCTGCATTTCTGTACCCATTTTCCTTCTGTGCCTTATTTCCATCCCTCGACTGTGTATTTTTTCTGTAGTCCTCACATGCTGTTTTAAGATGCTGGCATTCTTCTTCAGCTCCAGCTATTTCCTCCTCCTCTTTAGGTGCTAGAACTTCGAGTACTACTTGAACTCTTGTGCTTTCACTCCAGTCAAAGGTCTTTAGCCTAGTCCCTGTTGACTGCGGAGCCTTCTCTGACCACTGCTTGCAGTTGATTCTGGCCACCAGTGGTTTATGCTGCAGGCTGACCATTTCACCTGAGGTGACTTTGCAGTCTCTGACTGCACCCCAGTGTCCTTTCCTCTTGCATGTGATCTTGTGATAGTCTCTTGCTGAGCCTAGTGTTGGCCACCATGATGTACTCAGATTTAGAGTTGGAAATTGCTACATTAATGTGTGTTATACTGGAATGTCCATTAGCCAGAATCTATGTAAAGGTGGCACTCTGGGGGCAGCAAGAGCTTTAGCCAGTTTGCAGAAGCCATAGAAAGTGACAAGCTGACCTCATTTAGCAAAGCAAGTTGGACTGTCAACCAGCTTGTCTCATGCTAACAAATACAAGACCCCTTAGAATGACACCAACTACTAAACCATTTGTTGAAGCCAGTCAGCTCTTCTTTATATATGGGTATCCTTCTGGGTGAAGGAAGGATTCACTGCTCAGGACCAGTGCCTTGCCTGCTCTGGAAACATCCATGGAAAGAAACAGCATGTATGTCTCTTTGCAGACCCATTAGGGTTGAGCACATTGAGTCATGTACACCTCTGTAGACTACTAGTAAGACATAATCATATTTGTCCACTGAGAGTAACTTTTAATGCCCTTGTGATGTCTTGTATCCTGGCACCAGAAAGGCAGCTAACTGTAACCTTATCTTTGTCCAGTCTTGAGTGTGGAGTCAGTGTGCCTGACAATAGAGTCACCTGTTATTAAGTCACTACTGTTTTTACTCCTGGAATCTGAGTTATTAGAAGGTTTAGAGTCTAGCTGTTGGTGGCACTTTACTATGTGTAAGCATGGTGCTAGTGATCAAAAAACAACTGCAGGACAACCTCTTGGTTAATCACGAAAACCACAGCTGGAAAAACGGGCTGGAACCAACGTTTCTTATGTTGAAATAATTTATTTTCCACAAAGTCACGAAGAGATAAACAAGTAGCTCTGTTGTGTAATCCACAAAGTCATAAAATCACAAAGAAATAAAACAAGTAGATCAAGCGCTTTCGCCCGGGCTCTCCCGGGCTTTATCAAGATACTTTGACTCAATAAATCATTTGCTTAGATACACACTGCTTAATTAATTGATTGTTTGATTGTCTCATTTAAACAATTTTTATTGTTAAAACCCTTTAAAAATGTTTTCGTGGTTAAAGCTATCTCCTTTTCATAAAATGTCCCGTGGGTGTTACCTAAACAATATATGTATGTTCCTTTATTTATACGATACTTTTTATGTTTGAAATACTTATTGGTTGTTGTGCAGCTTGTGTAAATCTCTTGCATTTAAATTAAATAATTTAAATGATTTTGTGCATTTTGTTATCGTAGAATAAGTTGTCAGTACAAATGGACTTTTTTTAAAAAACGAAATGTCTCCAGTACTGTGCACACCTGATTTAAATGACTGCTAGTGATGTGATAAGAGATCTGCTTAGAACGAGTCTTCTTAACCCTAGGAGGCTTTGGTGGTGATGTTTTTCTACTGCTTCAGCACAAGTCATTTTGTGTGGATTTGATGAGATGTGGGGTAGTGTGAGATGCTCACAGGCAATCTGATTGGGTGAGAGAGATACTTCCAGATTTCATAGATATTTCCACCTCTCAGATTGAATTATTTGTGACGAGTAGAAGTTTGTCCGTGAGTATATGGCTGTTCTGTACTATCTGTGAGTACTAAGTGCTAGAAGGCTGGCATCAGAAGGGATACAAACAGGTTTACTTTCTATTTTTTTGTCCATGTGGGTTTTGAATTTAGTTTGACAGAGTTGCTCAGAATGTACTGTTCGTGGCTTAGTTAAGTATGTGGTATAGAGGGAGAGGTAACCTAAGTAAAGGCACAACTAATTCTGAGCAGCTGATAGCACCGTAGTGCAGCCCTGCAAGCACACAAAACAATGCAGTTGGTACAGCAGCTATTTCGGCAGTAAAAAGTCCATACTCACCTAGCAGCAGTGGATTAACGGTGCGCAACTATTAGCAGCCCAACACAAGTAGTCTTAGTCCGTAGCAGTACAGTGGTAATGAAGTTCTCGGCTAACAACTGATAGCAGCTTTGTTATCTTGTACAGATTTCAGCAGTACATTTATGCTGAAGTGCTAATTGAGCATACTGGCCAATGGCCAAATACCCAATGAGTTTGAAGAATGGAGGGCTACTGAAAAGCTCTGACTAGCTACTGTGCAGCATCAGCTGCAGTGACATCGAGTGGGGCACTGTGACATACAAACCACTGCAATGTATACAAAAAAAAAAAAATAGAAATTTGAAACATCCTCCTCATGGGGTGGGTGCAGGCAGGGTCCCCCTTCAGACAGTGTTTTAAAACAAGTTCAGCAAGTGTTGATATTTGCAGTATTCCTTCTGGTTGTTTCTCTAGTTTTCATAATTGTGGGACTTATGATTCATGGGTTTTGTAGTTTCAGTCTGGACCCAGCTACAGAATATAGCTTTGAACTCTGCCCTCTTGTCATCAGCTAATTGATGATTTAAGGAATTACTTATTTTTTCTTTTAAGGGCTCTAGCAGATGCATATCTATTTGAATGCCTAGCACTGTCTCTTTCTCTCCCTCCCTTCTCTTATGGATCATTTTTACCTCTTTCTTCAGCCAAGCTCTTTACCTTTTCTAGCTGTATTTACTGTTCTTAATACATGTTCTGTTTGCCTTCTTTACCAACACATTAATACTTCACCAGTTCATCAACATTTACCACCCCTTTCAACCCTTTTTTTGTTACTTCCTGATTTCTCGGGCAACAAATCAAAATATAGTAGTCTAAATAGTAATACTTTTTTTTTTTTTTTTGCAGCCGTTCTCTCTTCAGGCCTGCTGTCTGCTGTTTTTACCCCCATCCCGTCATCAATCAGATCAGTCATAACCCCGTCCTCTGTACAGAAGACCAATTTCAGAGCATTAATTCTCCATCTGCTGGTATTCTGACCTTTTAATCCACACTTCCTTCCACTGTGCACCTCTCAGTTTACTGATGGAAGGTTAAGGTCCCTGTTATTGCTGATGTAGTCTGTAGCAGTCTGTTAATTGTGACAACTGTCATAAGATCTTTTTTTTTTTATCTTTGTACCTACTGAACTGCATACTAAAGTCACATACTTGGGCCTTCCTGCCGTCCCACTGTAGCCTTTCACCCAACATATGTTTCCATTCTGTCTCCCCTTTATTGTGTTTCTGTTACTGTGCACTTAATCCCATCCTTAAGGGATATCACAGCACCACCATTACTCATCTTGTTCTTACTGGAAAACTTTCTAAGTTTCCATGAACGGCTACTTGTTTCCTATGGTCTGCAGTTATGTTATTCCTGCAGCATTGGTGTGCCTCTGTCTCCATTATCAGAGTCTGTTGTTAGCTTTATTTCCCCCTGGTCTCATGGCATTACATAGCAGGGTGGACTATCCACCCATGACTGTACTAACATCTAAATTTCACTCTGTTTTTTGCATGCCGAAAATTTACAGTGCTGAAGTAAAGTTGGAAATGTTTAGTATTTTCTTGTATGTGCTTGAGTTATTAAGCTGTATTTGTGTATACTATTATTAATGTGAAGCCTTGTTGTGCAACATTCAGTGCTGAGTCGAGCTCTTCTTTCTGGACCTTGTCTGACAATGGGCCCTTTTTATTTGGGCAAGCTATCAAAGAAAATACAAATAAACCCCATTCACTCTTGTTCTCCCCTCCATGGTTGTTATGTTTCCTTTATAATCCACTTCTGAACTACTTCATATTTAGGCGACATTGACCAGTTTTACTTTCATCTAGTGCGGCTTTTAGCTGGGGTTTTTAGAACTGAAAAAATCACTACTTACTGCAAATGAAAGGCAGTGCAACAACGTCACTGATTGTTGAACAGTTTGCAAATCAAATGGTTTTAATATTAAAAAAAAAAGAAAGAAAGAAACAAGCCGTACTCTGCCAGTAAGGACTATTGTCTAAGGTTATTTTTGCTTCAGTACTCCACTAGCAGAAAGTTTTGCCTGACTTGTGCCTATGTGTGTTCTTTGGTAAAATTATATCTTCTGATTGTAATTAGTATTGTTTCATTCTGTTTCAGGGACTGTTGTCTGAGGAAGAGCTGGCCCACCTTGAACAAGCCTCTGCTGTTGCCACGGAGGTTACTACTTCGATGATGAAGCTGAAGCTGGAGCTGGAGGAGAAGAAGAGGACCATTAACATGCTGAACACTGCATTGGTATGTGGCCTACTATATTGTTCTCTTGGTAAAGACTGGAAATTATGCTTGAAGGGAAGAGGATAGTATATACTAAAACAAAAGAAAGGAACAAGTAAAACTGGAAAGAAACAGAGTACATGTTAAATGGCTTTAGAGAATGTGCACTAACAGAAGAGAAGTATATGTCAAAACTCAAACAACATCTGTTATTTGTGTTGTTACTTCATCAAAAGAACTTCTAACTTCTTCTGTGAACATAGGTATATGTAGCTTTATTTAACATAAATGTGGATAAGTGGACTGATCTGAATGAATTTAGAAGTGACTTTTGAGAAGCCCTGTATGTTAAGGCCCTTTATACAACTGCAGATGTATCGCTATCATCGTCAACGAATTAGTTCAGCAGGTTTGCAAATCGACTTCAGGTAGTGTTGCTGGGCTAGCATTTCTATTATTGTTTCAGTTTAGGGTATTGGGTGTGTGGAGCCAGACCTCAGCTGAAATACACTTCTGTTTTTGAAAGTCTCAATTGACCTTGAAACAGCGCAATCAAATCAAAACATTTTGACATTTACTAGTTTTTATCTACAAAACTCACTAGTTTTCATCCTGTTGACCACTGAGTTTAGTGCTACTGTAACTCACAGGGCTGTGTCCTATTAGCTTAACCATACATGACATTTATTCATAAGATATCTGTTAGACTCTTGTTCTTATTTGCTTGTAGCAGTTACTTCTGAAACCTAGAACTACAGGAGTAAATGAGGGCATCTTACCTGAAACAGTAATTTGGAATATCGCCATCTGTCTTCCCTCCTCCATGCATTTCATAATACTCTTTGTTCTGTCATTTTATTTCCCATATCTTCTAAATTATACAATTTACTCTTCTCATTCTAGAAATTCCACATACCATGGTGCTTACGTTTTAGGAGGTACTTCCATTCAACCTCCTCTAAGCCCTGCATCGTCATGCATGCAGTTATGCTTGACTTATTGCCCTTAGATGTTATAGTGCTACAAATCTTTCCTCATCTCCCTATTATCCCTTCTTTCTTAACTATGTTGCTTTCTTAGTATTCTTTAGGTCATTTTTCCAAAACTCTTACTTTCTGTACATCTGTCTGGACAAGAGAGCAACTTGAATACAGTCCTTCCTTGATTACGTTGTACACATTAGTCCTGGGACAAGGTATGAGTTATGATGCACCACATGGTTGACCACCGAGGGAGAGTGAGGATGCGTGGGGGGGTTGTCTACAGGTACAGAGTACTGACTGAATCACGGTTGAGGTTATACCAACACACACCCATTGTATTTTCTTCCCTGATACATGAAAAGGTGCTGGTCTTATTGCCATGTGTGCAGGGGAGGGGAAATATAGGCAAAAAAAAACCCTCTTCAGCAGCAGTATGATAGTTCCCCAGGGAGCCTCAATTTTCTCATTGGCTCAAACATGGCTCAGGGAACATCCAGGCCTATTAGATAAGGACAGTCCCTTGGGAACAGCTGACAGTTTGCTGTGGAGCAACAAAAAAGTTGGCTTGTTTGTCAACGTAAAAATGCCATCTAGTCCTAGCAGTTGTTCGCAAATAGATGGGTTTAAAAGTGGAGGCAATGACAGATTTTATTTCTCTGGACTTAATGATCTGTGGATGTGAAGATTGCAGCTGTGAAATTAAGACACTTGCTTCTTGGAAAGAAAGTTTTGGTTAATCTGTGTAATGTTGTAAAGAACAAAGGCATTGAATTTGTCAGCAAAGGTCTATGTAATCAAAACTATGGTTTTCCCAGTAACAACAACTCTCAAATTGTTTTCTCAGGAATTCTGGTCGTAGACAAAATCGGGGACACTTAAAATGTTACTGTAATTCACTTGAAAATGTAATAAATTTGTATTAATATGCACTTTGTGAATATGTATTAAACTCTGCCCTTTTTTCTGATTGTAGTTGACAGTAAATTACCAGAATAAGACTTCTCTAAGGCACAGGGCAAAAATATGGAGTAAAGTCATAGACAATTAAGAGGTACATCTCTGAGAATTGAACTGTAACTAAGGCTGTGTGTTAGAAAACCGATGCTTTTGAACAGTGATATTGAAGAAAACTTTATTACCACCCCTGCTGGACTGAGCTTTATGACTCTTCTACTGATGCTCAAGCAGGCCCACAGGAACAGGAGCTAGGCATCCCAGGGCTAGGCAAGATCCTTATAGGCCCATTCCATCCTAATAGGGAATTTCAATCCACTCATCCACTCCATGTTGAGAGTCATGTGGTATAGCGCAGGCCGCTCATTCCCATCCTTCCCCATCATCTTCTACAGGCACCTGAAACACTGTTCAGACTGTGGTCGCCTGTGTGTTGGATTGGGGGTTCAGTGGACTGCAGGAAGTTAAAATCATTGACACTTTAAGGAAGTAACCCCAGACCGTTCCCTGGAAGGTCTGATGGTAAATGTATAGCTGATATACTTAGTCTGCACAATGTGAAGACATGATTCACTAGAGAAGATACAGAAGCTAGGAAAGATTAAGTGCTAAAAGAAAAGAGGGAGGCAGAGGCCAAGATGAAGAGATACTACTAAAGTAATGAATCTGAATTTTTCAAGAACTTAAAACAAGCAAATATTGATAGACAGGCTTGGGGTGCTAGTGTCCTTTCTTTGAGGCCATTACTACACTTAAAAGCCAAGTAGCATGTATTTGTTCATACATTATATGTGTGTGCTTTAATTGTATTTATACATACACAGGCACTTCCCCATAATGTATTCATAGAAAAAAGGTCAATTTTGATGAAGTACCTTTAGTCCTACATGTCTCCACCAGATGGGGCTGCTGTACCAAGTTGCAACCATGTATTAGTTCACCTTTTACTTTCTGAACTGTTGTTGATCTGCTACCTCATTCCTAAAAGTTTATTCTGACTAATCTGGTACCAGCTTTTCTTCTTTTCTTTTTTTTTCTTTTCTTTTCTTTTTACTTCATCTAGTTGTCGCCTTAGAGTAAGACGCTGTCCGGTTTGATTCTCAGCTAGAGCGTCTTCTTCGTGGAGATATGTGTGAATGGGCATACCTTCATTGAAGGTTGTGCGTCAGGGCTGGCTACTCGGCACGTAAAAATCAACTGCCAATCATTAGCGGACCGGAGTTCCTCTGTGGTGACCCCTAACCAGGAAAAGCCGAAAGACACATACGTACTTCATCTAGTTGTTCTCCTCCTTTTGTCAACAGCTTGCTGTGAATGTGGCATGCATCCTGTTGTAAAACTAGATAGACCAAGTTCTTAGTATTGCAATTCACTGTTGCTCTTAGCTCAGAAGTCTGACCATTCACTATACATAAATTGTTGTCCATTAGAGATGGTCGTTTGCAGCTCTGGTTCATCTTGCAAAATGTGTCAGTATTTGTTTTTAATGTGTATATGGTTTGGTTATAAGATAAATGCTAATTTAAAACAGAATCTTTGTTATAAAGAACAACCACATAACTCCATTAATTTTAAAACAAATAAGAAAGGTACCACAAGGTGTGGGAAATGTGTTTTCTGTAAACATATTTATACTGATAAGTTATTTGTTCATCCAGTGAGTGGTTAGACTTTTGAGCTAAGAGCAACAGGGAATTGCAATACTAAGAACTTGGTCTGTCTGGCTTTGTGTGTATGCTGTGATGCCTACTACATAGGCAAAACTAACCAAAGGCTAAAAGAACGCATTAGTAACCATGTAGCGTTGTCGCCCCACATTAAGATGTTGTCCTGTTCGATTCTCAGCTAAAGCGTCTTCTGTGTGGAGACATGCGTGAATGGGCGTACCTTCGTTGAAGGTTGTGCATCAGGCCTGGCAAGTCGGCACGTAAAAATCTACTGCCAATCATTAGCAGACCGGAGTTCTGCTGTGGCGACCCCTAACCAGGAAAAGCCGAAAGATACAACAAGTAGCCATATATCAGAAATGAAAAGACAGGTATTGACTAATGCCCTGTATAAACATAAAGTTGATAGTGGTATTACGCATAACTTCAAATTCTATATTTTACAAGTAGTCCATGAAAACTTGTGTGGCTGTAATATAGTACATAATACTGAGCTAGATGAGTTTGAGTGGATACTATGTCTGCGAGCAGATGTGCATCCAGGCCTGAATAGACATGTCTCTTTAATACCACTTATTAATGACAAGCATATGAAAGTATGAAGTGCTTATATAGGAAAATGTTAATAATCTTGATATATCTTTTTATTCGCATGTTTACATCTACATTTTATGGTTATTTATTGTATAAACTGTGTTTTAAACAATTTTAAACTAATTTGACATACTTGTGTTGATTTTGAAATGCATCACATGACTAGAATAGATCATGTGACTATGTTCGGAAGTATATAAGGAAGGGCTTGTTAGTGCTGATTTTAGATGTGCCTGAGGAAGCCACTTTGTGGTGAAAGTTTTAGAACTTAGCTTTAGAACTTGTGACTTGATGAATAAACAGAATTTTGGTATTGCAAGTGCTTGACGTGTTTTCTTGGTGTTTATTTCTGTACAATTTTGGATTTTTAAACCACTAGTTTAACTGTTTCCACAACTGCTTTTTGGCATTCTGCATCATAACCCTCCCTCAGGTAGCCCATCTCTCCTCCTTGGGATCTTAATTTTGTGCTAGAAAAGCTTACTCTGCTTCCCTTTGAACCAGCTAATCTGAAATTGTGCACTTGGAAAACCATCCTCCTCTTGGCCCTCACCTTGACCAGGCAGGTTTCTGAGCTACAAGCTCTCATGGCCATTTTTCCCCTTTTCTCATTTTTTCATAGAGACAAAGTAACTTTCAGAGCTAACCCATCCTTCATGTTTAAAGTAGTGAACGAGCTGCATATCAGTTAGGCCATTCATTTCAAACTTTCTTTCCCAATCCCCAAAACAGGGGAGAAAGGATATTACAATCTCTGGAATTTACAGACAACTAAGATTTTACCTATACAAAACTTCCTTCGGAAGATTGACCAGCTGTTTGTATCTTTTATAACCTCTAAGCTGGGACAGCCAGTCTCAAAACAAACTATTGCAGCCTGGATTTTAAAGGCTGTTGCTTTCTGCTACTCACACCATGGTAAGACCTTGCCTTCTTGCCCTAAATGGTGTTCCACTAGGGCCGTTGCTGCCTCAGGAGCTTTTCACAAAGAAACAGACTCCAGGTCCATCTTGGATGTAACTACTTAGTCCTCTGTACACACTGATGATTTCTCCAGGTCCAGGACAACCTTTGCTAGCTCAGTCTTGTCTGGACTGCCGGACAATTCTTGTCAGTTCAGTTGTGAGGGTCACCCTTATGTTAGGAATAGTGCAACAGTGATATCAGTCAGGACGTAGTACAGTTGTGTAAGAACTCAACATAACAGTAGATGTTCTACTGATAGTTGCTGAAATACTCCATCCCACCCTCTACCCCCTTTTCTCTTACTCACTTCCATCGTTGGTTGTCTCTCCCCCTCTGCTGTAGCCTTGACTCTCTTACATATGTAGTGGTGAGTTTTCTTACCAATTCAAGCAACACCCCTCCTAGCTGACCAGTCTCATCTGTCAGTAGTTTTCAGGCCACTGGCTTGGAGATAGTTTGAGGAGCCACGCTCGTGCATCCATCTTTATACCCCAACACATATGAGCTAAGGTTATGTTTTGTATGTACATCCTAGGGAAGATAAAGCTTTGGTATTCCAGCCAGGCATCATCAGTGATGACCCATAGGTCAGAAATACTGCAGCAGTGATCAGTAGGTCATCTACTGTTATGTTAAGTTCTTACACAGCTGTATTCTTCATCTGAAACTTCTCACATTTTGGTATGAAAATCCTAGGCACAGGGAAGGAAGGTGCCATAAGGTGGGAAAGAGGGTATAATGATAAGGTAAGCCATGTAGCTACCCAGAAGAAAGGGGAATGAAGGAAAAAAATGAGAGGTGATTCCTTCTTGCGGGATAAATAGGAAGCCAGGAGCTGGGCACATTATGGCCACCAAAGGTCTCGAATAAGAGGAGGGGCAGTGATTTAAGTGGTGAAGGGCATGAGATAGCCAAGTGGTTCATGGAGTTTATGCAGTGGGTGTGGAATTTGCAGGGGACTACGGTTTGAATACATGATGGATAGCTGAGAAAGCAGCTGTGAGAGTGAAGGCTGACTGAGTCCTGAGATAGGTAGGGGTTCAGAAGCAAGACTAGGGAAGAAAAAAATGAAATGGAGTAAAATGTGGGACCTGGAGAAACAGTAAAGAGGCATTACCAGTTTATGTAAGGAACCATATAGGAAGAAAGGCAGTAGCTGGAGATCTGAGATGCGAGTAGACTGGGAAGATTAGGTGTCAGGGATAACAGATGAGGGACTCTAAACAGTGTAAGTGGACGCTTGTCTGGATCAGAGAAAATGAAAGCTTCTGTATTAGAGACTGACCAGGATAATGAATCTCCTACTCTGTCTGCTTTCCCACACATGACTCCTCCTTTGGGGAGGTCCTCAGGCTTATGACATCCACCTAAGCTCCTTAAGCATGACCATCTGTTTCATATCCTTAACGTAATGTTTTTACATGCTTATCTGGGTGCAGCGGCAGAGAAGGAAAACTTAGTCACTCTTCCAGTAAAGTATGTTGTTAAGGATGCTATATTTGGATTGGGGAGACACATGCTTTAGGACATCAGCACCTAAAAAGGCTGTTATCCTCGAACCCCAGCTCAGTGGTATAGAGGGATGGAGCCTTGACTGTGACCAAGAAAACCCAAGTTCATTTATTAGGTTAGGTGCTGGGCAGAAAATCTGGGAATGAGCATCAGTTGTCAGATTGCTTATTCTAAGTGGAGGACAGGAGTTTCTACCAGCAATCATGAAGCAATCCTTTGTGGCAACAGGGCAGTGCAGACAGTTGAGTATAGAAGGTGGGCAGCTGGCGATGTCATGTCACTGCATGCAGTTATATGCATGATGTTAGAAAGCTCAACCTAGGTAGGATTCACATTCTCTTAATTAGCATAGAAAAATACACATTTGGCTGCTCTAGTGGCACTGTACTGGGACATCCTAATCTCCTTTTTATCACCCCCATCCCGTCTCTGGCTGCCTAGACTGTGAATCTCTCCCTGTGTTTGCTCTGCAGGGGTCAAAATCAGTCAGGTGTCAAGAAAAGGCTGGGATGGAGGAGGGCGAAGAGACTCTGGGCACACCCGATAGCTGTCAACTGCTGGGACCAAATAATAAAAAAGCAGACCAGATCTGTGGCATAGAGAAATAAGCCCTGACTACATAGCATGTGGCCAGAGTCCATGTAGCAGCTTGTGTTCTTGAAGGAGCTGACAAAGAAGAATAGGAGTGCATGGCCTCCTCTGGCTCACCCATTCTGGGGGTGCGAGATGGCTCTGGCTTGCTGCACTGGTGATCCCTTTGAGAAGCACTGTGTGCTCACCCAGTGGGATTTTGACCCGGCTGAGCTTGTGTAACCATAGTGTGTCTGCATTAAGTAGTCGAGGAGAAACTAGCATATGGCAGTATAATGTGAAAGTTTGCTTCCTGTCTTGAGGTTACAGTTGCAGCTTCAGAGGAGCTGCAGAGCGGTGAAGGGGGTGTTCCCATGGGGAGAGAGAGCAGGCAACACCCACAAGACCAGAATGTTGGCCCAGTGTCTACTGCTTGACTGTTATGGGGGAAAAAAGAGCTGATTGGAATAAATATTATTTGTGTGCACTACACATGGCCCACTGCACAATGGAAAAACAGTATTTAGCCAGAGTGATTAAAAAAATGTTATGCTGGGGTGCATTTCCAGTGCTTATATCAGAAATGTAGGTAGTTTGCATACCTGTGCTGCTGACTCTAGGCTGTCATTGCACATTTTCACTAAGCTGTGTAGTTTGGCCTTCCATTCCAGGAATGCATCAGCCTTTCGAATGGTAGTACTTCTGAGCCTTTTATACTGAATCATTTCTACTTCATTTTGAGCTACTTCTGTACCTTTGAGAAAGTGTTGGTCTTTGTCATAGTAATTGCTTTATTTATTTTTTCTTTTATAGTGTACTTTGTGTGGAGCTTTTCTCTCAAGGCTTTTAGTGAAAATGGGTCTCAGATCAGCTAGATAACTAGGCTAACAAACCATGAATGTATAAATGCTGGCTTACATCAAGGAGTTGTACCAAATTGTTTCAGCTACTGTCAAAGGCATCTTCATGCAGGATATGATAACTTTGTAAGTGCTTATCATATCAGTTGGTCTTTGACAGTAGCACCTCTTTTCTTCTTATTTGACTTTGTGTCATATGTCCTCTGTTCATTTAGTGTGTTACTATTGTAGCTACTGTTTCTGGCTGGTATAGGAATGTCTGTAAATAACCAAGTGCATTATTTTTTATCTATAACAAAACCTGGAGACCATGACATATTAGAGACTGTAGAATTATAACTTTTATAGTGTTAAATGTCTGTGTAATCTTATGGATGGTTTCATGATAGGAATGTGACCCTTTATGAGTGACACTGACAAATATCACAGTAATGTGAATTTAGAGTGACACACTGAAATTAACAATTGCCCCAAGACTTTAAAAGGATGTTTGTAGGGAGGCAAGGTTCCTCTCCACCCCCAATAATCATGGAGTCACTTTTATGATCGCATCCATCTTGTGGCAGAAGGTGTTTACCTGGTCTGTGTGAGTTGGCAAGCACTATAGTAAGCTCAGAGTGTGGTTGTTTACTGGCTAGTGGGCATACGAGTCCATTCACAAGCTTTTTTTTTTCTGTACTGTAAGTCAGACAAGTTGCAAGGCTATTCATCCATTTACAGAGAACATTGCAATGCTTTTCCAGAGCCATCCAAACTAAGATAAGAATATTTTCTTGATTTGCTGCACTTGGACTAAAATAGTCATTTCTCTTTTTGTTGGCTTTTCTAGTTCTGTGTGACTCCAAATCTCATCGCAGAAGACCGGATTAACCAGAGGATTAATCGTTTGGTAGTTTGTTTGATCTGCACTTGAGTACTTTTTGCAGTGCTTTTACATTATGAAATTCCAGGATCATTCATCTTGTAGCAGAAGGTGTTTAACTGGTCTCTATGAGTTTGGAAGCACTGCCGGAAGCATAAAGTGTGGTTGTTTATTGGCTAGAGGGGCATATGAGTCAGTTTACAAGCTTTATTTCCCTGCTATAAGTCAGCAGGTTTGAGTGGAGCTGCCCATTGGGCAGTAGCGGTTATCAGTTCCTTGTACAGTAGCAAATGCATAGATGCAAAATTTTCCTTTAAAGTTAGGAGTAGATCTGAAACTTGTTAAATAGTATGGCATTGTGCGGAAATAATCTCAGAGCAATTAGCTTGCACATTCAATACAACTACCATATCCTAGCACTATGTAACATCTTGCCATTAAACCCCAGAAGCTACCTTAGGAGACCACTGTTAAAACCAAGTCCTTGATCATGAACAGCCCCCCTTATTACAGGATTGGACATTGTGGATGTGCAGTTTGTTTCCAAATATCTGTGTGTCTGTCGTGGTAGATTTCAGCATCCTAAGGCAATGTTGCAATTGTCTCATGTTCTCATAAAACCAGTTAATCATTAAAGAATGATTTAGTATGTGAGAGATGTAAATGCACAACTTTTTGTGAGGCAAAAATATTGCATATAAATGAAGTTGGCAGGAATACACGCACTGCATCCCTCACACCCACTACTCACCACATACTCTCACATATATAGTCTTATGCTGAAGCATTTAAAGCTTCCCAAATCACAAAGACCTCCACCTGTTGGCAACATTGTTCCTCAGTAATCTCTGAAGCACACACCAAAAGCAGCATCAAACATCTCACATAAGCCTTCACCCAATGGTCCCCCATGAGCAAAGTCAATAAGACAAGCATATATTTTACCTAATACTCTTGTCATTGTGGACTCCACTGTGTGAGACACATATGCCCCACTCACCAGATTAGACAAGGAGAATGTAATGGAAAGTTGCTTATCTGGAGCCAGGAGTTTCAGTATCACACAGGCTGTCAAGTTACTGCACCCCGGGTACCAATGTAATTCCATCATAGTCCATGTGAGTGTAAATGACCTGAGACACACCTCAGCAGACTGTATGAAAAGCGACATAATGGATCTCTCAGAATACGTGTCTCGGATAGGTATGATAACGCATTGAGCAGCATTCTTTCATCAAGGATAATGCCACAGTACGAATATAAAATCACCGATTTTAATAAATTGGCTAGTTTCTGGTGTCACTCCAGGGTTATCCATTATCTGTCAGCTTGGGAGGTCATGGTCAAAGACCACATTGTTTTGAAAAGGTTAGGCTGCTCTTGTCACCCCTAGGTTTTTGGTTATTGGCCAAAACTTTATCTACCCCTCTAGAAACTTTTCTTTAGGCACTGCCAAAAAGACAAAACTACCAACATTGTGAAAAAAATCTATAAGCAGCTTTAAGGTTTTACTGCTTAATGCTCAGAGCCTAAATGAAAAAAACTTTCACATCCTTCAAGAACTCCTAACTCTGGAGAATGCAGGTATCAGTGCCGTAACTAAGACTTTGTCAGATAGTGCAATTTCCAGTCAGAGGATTAAATATACTGGATCTGGCATTCATCAACATGGGAGAGTGGCAACCTGCAGACACTGGACCCATCCCAATTTGGCTTTAAGGGAAGGTCATGCCTACTTAACCTGGCAGACTTTTCTGAGATTGTCATAAATGCAATGGACTAGGGTAAAATGGTACATACTGCATATCTTGACCTGGCTAAGGCAGTCGATACAATACCTCACTTGAACATTGTTGATAGGCTTTCTGAGCTAGTCATAAATCCTTACATAACTGGCTGGGTTTCCAGCTGGCTCAAAGACAGGACCCAAGAAGTCCTGATTTGTGAGACCACCTCTGCTAACAGACCGGTCAAAAGGAGAGTATCCTAGGGTTTCATGCTGGGCATACTCCTGTTTGGCATCTACTTCTCAGAAGTCGAGGCTAATGTTCAAGGCCTCTAATTCGCCAAGTTTGTAGATGACTGTAAATTGGGAGCAGTTATATATTCCCACCAAGACACCAACATCTTGCAAGTGAATTTTATACAAACAGATGACTGGAGCCAAAGCCATGGCCTAAACCCAGGTGCCAAAAATGCATTATAATGCCCTTTGAGAACCTGTCAACCCAAGTTAATTACTCCATCAATAAAACATCCCTAAGAGTTGACCCAGTAGTAAGTGATCTAAAAGCATATGTAGACAGCAGTTTAGCCTTTGACCAACATGTAGCTAAGGTAATAAGAAAGTCATAAGGTATGGCATCCAGGTGCAAGGAAGTTATAGTACCACTCTACTCGGCTCTTGTCTAACCTATGAATACAGTGCCTCCATTGGCATATATCTAGCCAGTCACTTGCAACAGTTGGAATGTCCACAAAGGTTTCTCCACCAGGAGAATTCAGGGCATGAATACCCTGTCCTATATAGATTTCCTAAAGCCTCTGTCTTTGTATTTAGTCTCTTACAGACTGCTGAGACCGGCTCTTTGCCTGGCTTACAAGGCTTCCTCAGATCCAGCCCTGATGGATCTAGAGAACATACAGCGTTTCTGGTGCTATTTGTTTTGCATATACAGGGATCTGAACTTCATATGTGACATAAAAAGAATATGCTGGAGAGACAGGTATGTATTCCAAAGGGTCCCAGCACCATGGAATAGGCTCCCCATCCATGTAAAACCAAATTCATCCCGACTCTATTCAAACGATATCTTGTCAATTGGATGGGAGATCCTAAATTTAAATATTTTATTTCCCAAAGAGAGTAAAGACCCATCAAACTCCACTGCATGAAGACCCATTCAATTTTAAACCACGATTATAAAGCATATGTTCTTCGTGTTTCACTGTTGCAGTCATCACATTTGGGTTATCCCTGCCAGGGTAGCCCTCGGCCAGCCCGAATACCAGAGACTTAGTATTTCTGTGTCGGTTGCTGTCGCTTGAGGATTGATGTCCTGTCATCAGTGGTATAAAGTAAGGCAGCCGACACCGTTACATCAGTCTTTCTTGCTGTGGAGCCCGAAGCAGAAGCAGTTGCACGAGTGCCGGTCAGCTGCTTCGTTTCCAAATTGAAGTTGAAGTCTTCTAAAGCTAAGTACCCCATTGGGGATCCTTTTTTCTTGCTCTAACTGATGTCAGACAAAGTTAATAATTGTCTCGCCTGTGGAAAGCAAATACCACACCGAGACTTCCATTCTTATTGCGTCACTTGCCTAGGCCTAGACCATGATGTCCCCCATTGTCACTTCTGTGCTTTATCCCCAGAATTATCCATTGTCGGGCCCTTATTGTAGCCAGATATTTTTATTTACAGTCCTTGAATTCTGATATGGCTTCATTAAGCCATCGACAGCTGATCTTCCGAAAAAAACGTAAAGATAAAGAGAGGTCCAAACCTTCCAAAGACACTTATGTTAAGCTAGTCGTCAGTCCTCTGGTACTCAGTGAGGAGCTTTCACAGCCCCTGATGCCCACTTCAGTTGATTTGCAGGCTGCTACCAAGACCCTTTTGGAGTATGCCACAGAACTCTTCTTCTAAGGATTCTGCGGTCGTCTCTACCTTGGATGGATCCTGAGCCGCTGAACAGGCACCAGCTTCCGAGGAAGTCCTTCACACCTCCGAATCTCGACACAAACAGACATCTTCTTTTGTGACTATCATTCTTTCAAAAACAACTGAGTTCCTTAAGCCCAGGGTTCGAACTTTACCAAAGAAACTGACTACACACCCTCAGGCGCCTGCTACCTTGCCTCACTCTCAAATGCTTAAAATGGCAGAAGACCTTATCTTGCTGATCAGGAGAAGCCAAGCTACCTCTTCAAAAAGGAAGAGATCTGTCCCCAGTAGTTTTGTCTGAACAAGAGTCAGTGGAGTTTGATGCATCTGATTATGAAGACATGCAGCCCTTCTCCACTTATGAGGATTCTGATGCAGAGGAATCCATTCCTTCATCCTCTCCCCTAGAGAATTTTTCCTTTGGGGAAACCCTGAATACCTTAACGGAGCATTTCCAATGGGAGAGTCAGGTCTACCCTCAGTCTAAAAAAATACTCCGGGAATTCCTAATCTTCTGCAACACAGACCCTTGGCCATCCCCCCAGTCCTGGATGTGGTGGATGATGTTTTCCTTGAATCCAGCTTGACTCTTGATGCCCTACCTCCTGCTCCCAGAAACCCAGACAGGCACTACAGAGTCCGTGACTCACACAAATATTTTTTTTAAAAATCCAACAGCTGACCCTGAGGTCATTTTCTCAAGGGCCAAAAGGGATTAAAGCAATGTCTGCTAAGAATCCCACCCCCTCAGACAGGGATTCCTAAGCATTGGGCAGATGGGGTAAAAAAGTATACTCCAAAAACAAAGCCAGCACAATGCGGTGATTGTAAACAACAGTTTAATGAAAAACTGTTCAAAATATTACTAGGGGTGTTGAAAGCCCCTGTGAAGCCACAAATTATATAAAGTATGCAGCAAACCAGATTCGGCTAACCTAGCCTTCCTCAGTGCAACAAAGTTAATAAATGAAGGCAGAGTCTAAGCTGTTTATAAGGACACTTCAATTATTCAATTAAATATGATTGAAAATTTGCAAATGCTCATTCAGACCAGGGCTAAACAGCCCGCCTAATTTAATTATCCATGTCTTCTCCTTGGAATTTATTATGGAGTGCCAGCCCCCTTTACATTTCCTGTCCCCACCAATTTTATCAATAATAGTGAAATGAAAAGAGGCTATCGGATGCTTCAAAATGTGTTTATATAAAGAATTGGTCAATTTGTGGTTCCTGACATCACTCGTGTTCAGAAATTCTGATTCTCAATGGCCTAGAAGTTTGCCCTACATAGAATGCTGAGCATGAGCAGCAAGCCAGGTAAACAACCCAATCTGAACCACAATTTGCCAAAAACTTGCCAACTTTGCCAAAGGCTGGCAGCCTATTTTCATTTCATTATTATTGATAAAATCGGTGGGGACAGGAACTGTAAAGGAGGCTGGCACTCCATACTAAATTCCAAGGAGAAGAAATGGATAATTAAATTAGGTGGGCTGCTTAGCCCTGGTCTGAATGAGCATTTGCAAATTTTCAATCATATTTTATTGAATAATTGAGCTGTCCTTATACTCTGCCTTCATTCATTAACTTTGTTGCACTGAGGAAGGCTAGGTTAGCCGAAACCAGTTTGCTGCATATTTTGTGTAATTTGTGGATTCACAGGGGCTTTCAACACCCCTAGTGATGTTTTGAACAATCACTGCATTGTGCTGGCTTTGTTTTTGGAGTATTGGAGCAAGTTTGAGCCATTGCACTTGCCATACCTGCGAGGGAGTGATGTTCTGTGGTTTCTAGTGTATCCTTGCTGTTTCCGTGGGAGGTGGTTGCTGTCTACGTCATGTTGGAGCTGCATCATTCAATTTTTGATTTTTGGCTTCTTCTTTTAGTTGGATTTATTCATTTACAGAGAGGATTCTGCCAGTCAAGTGACCTTTGGGTGTTTTCTACTTTTGGGGCTTTTGGATGCTTCATATACATATTCTTCACAGTGTATTATTGTGTGGAACACTAAAAGTTGATTTGGCCGATTTGCGGTATGTCAAATTGCGAGACTTGGGACTATTAATTTCAAGCAGATTAACGTATTGGACTGGTGTTTGTCATCCTTTATTTAAATGTGGGCAGAGGTTAATGCTAATGTTTACAGCTAACAATTGAATTTGTTGGTGTGCTTGAATTTCTCTGCAGGATTGCTTATTTCTTGTACTAACTAATGCATTGGGGGCCATTTTGAGTGTGCTAAAACCTGATCAATGATTATTGGCGAACTTTGAATTAACAGGAGTGGCGTTCTGAGATTATATGTATGTACATCAGCATTTTTCTCATTATTTTTAGTTTGTCAGGTTGTTGCTCAGGCAACATATTGTGGGCCATTTTGAGTGCACAAATTTAATCCATTGACTGTTTGTTACGGACGTGGCATTTCAAGACTATGTCTGGGTGCATCAATATTTTTTCTCCATAAGTTTGACAACTTCTTGATATTGTTTAAGGAGAATAACTCAGAAGTATAGGTCCTTTGGATTTTTGGGACATTATAAGAATTTATTTCATCTATTCACAGCCATTTGTTGCATGACTGTTCCTCTAATCTATCGGGCGCCAATTTGAGTGTATTAAACCCATATTTATGACTATTTGCATATTTGGATTAGCAGAAGTGGGGTTTGGAGACCATCTAAATATTTGGGAACAACGGAATTGCTATTTGGTGAACTTATACATATGTGTTTCAACACTTTGAAGATGGGCATAGTGAATAATTCAGAAGCATAGTTTTTTGAAACTTTGGACATCATTATTTTCTATCATTCAACTAATGTTTATCTAACTGCATTTTTGAGCATTGCTCATTTGGATATAATTGTATAAGTAGATAGACAATATTTCATCATTTGTGTCAAGTATATGTTGGGTTACAGTTTGTTGGGGAATATCAGGTTACACTATACATTTTTTATGTATTTTAAGACTGTTGGCTAGATGGATATATCAGTATATTAGGTTGACTAAGTGCAGTTTTGATTATGTAAGATGTTCTTCGTGTTTCACTGTTGCAGTCATCACATATGGGTTATCTGCTTGCAGTAGCCCTCAGTCAGTCTGAAAGTCTTGGGTCCTGCGTTGGTTGCTGTCTCATCTTCCTTGACGTCAGGTAGTCAGGGGTATAAAGCATGCAGCCAACGCCATTACACCAGTCTTTCTTGCCATGCAGTGCCCGAAGCAGAAGCAGTTCACAAGTGCCGGTCGGCCGACTCCTGAAATTTTCATTTTCGAGTTTCAGAACCAAAGTCTTCAACTAAAGCTAAGTACCCCATTGGAGAAACTTTTTCTTGCTCTAAACCGATGTCAGTAAAAGTCAATAATTGTATTTCTTGTGGAAAGCAAATACCTCACAAAGATTTTCATTTGTATTGTATTCCTTGCCTAGGCCCTGACCACGACGTACCTTGCTGTCGGTTTTGTGCCTTATTTAAGCAACTAACTAACTGTTCGTTGTCGGTATATTTACGCTTTTAAATATTTTGGTACTCAGTTCAATTATCCAGATATGTCTTCGGTAAACCATCCGACTACCGACATTCTGAAAAAACGCAAAGATAAAGACAGAGACAGGCTGCCTAGGTCCAAAGCTGCCGACGACGCTTCTCCTAAGCCAGTCGCCAGTTCGCCGGTACTGAGTGAGGTGCTTTCGCAGCCCCTGATACCTGCTACTTCAGATTCGCAGGCCTCTGCTGAGACCCATTCGGAGTCTGGTATGCCGTGAAATGCTTCAACTGTGGAACCTGCGGATGTCTCTACCTTGGATGCGTCTGGAGCAGCTGTGCAGGCACCGGCTTCTGAGGGTGTATTCAGGCCTACTGACTGGCATATTAAACCGACACCATCTTCTTCTTCAAGGCCTAAAACTCGAACCATGCCTAAAAAAACGATGCCCAGACCGCATGGTCAGGCCTCTATGCCTAAAAAACAAATGATAAGAATGGCTGAAGACCTTATTACTTTAATCAGGGGAAGCCAACATTCCCCCTCTAAGAGACCTAGGACTGAATTTGCTTATGATACTTCTGACCAGGATTCTGAAATTTCTGTTTCCTCTGATGACCAGGATTTACCCTTGTCTACCTATGAGGAGTCTGATGCAGAGGACTCTATTCCCTCTGCTTCCCCCCCAGAGGATTTCTCTTTTGGTGAAACCCTGCATACTCTTAGGGAGCACTTTCGCTGGGAAAGCCAGGATTACTCGTGATTCTAAAAAGAGGATTAGGGATTTTCTTACTCCTGCCCCAACACAGCCTATCCCTCCTGTACTAGACATTGTTGATGATGCCTTTTTGGAATCTAGCTTGGTCCCTGACTCTTTACCTCCTGCTCACAGAAAACCTGATAGATATTACAGGGTTCCTGACTCTCACAAGTTCCTTTTGTGAAGATCTTACTGCGGATCCTGAGACCATTTCACAGGGACCCAAGGGCATTAAGGCTACTACTGCCAAAAACTCTACCCCCTCCCCCCGATAGAGACTCCAGGGCGCTGGATAGATGGGGTAAGAAGGTATACACTTCTGCAACTTTGGCCGTTAGGGCCTTAAACTGCCAGTTTCGTATGTTAAAGTATCAGCAGCATATTATTGGATTGCTTAAACAGAAAATTATGTTGATTCCTGACTGTGCTGAAAATAAAGATCTACAGGATTTAATGCATTCTGATGAACAGGTTGGAAAGCATACTTTGCAATGTGGTTTTGATTCACTAGAGGCATCTTGCAGGGCTGCTGTCTGTGGGTCTGTACTTAGAAGGCATGCTTGGCTTAAGGAGCAATCTTTGCCAGATCATGTTAAAGCTAAATTGCTGGATGCTCCCTTAAATCAGGACCGCCTGTTTGGCAACAAAGCAGAAGACATTCTTAAAAAGATGGAGGAAAAAGCTAAATCTATGCAAACTGTTAAAGATTTCCTAGAAGTACAACCTCCAAGATTTAGTAGGCATTGGCCCTCTAAGAATTGGTCTTTTCCTGCCTCTTCCAGGCCTTCTTAGTCCAAACCCAGAACCAGCAGAACACCCAGGCTTCAGTCCCAGTGTACACACAGTACTAAGCAGCTCCCACTTCCAAATCAGGGAGTAGTAAGACTCCCCCTATGCTAAACTGTCTCAATGACAACTTTAAAACTTCAAAGCACTTCTCAACTGACTGCTTCTTTAGGGGGAAAGATTGCTCTGCAGGCAAAAAACTGGGAACTTATTACCCAAGACAAATGGGTTTTAAATATAGTTTCCCAATGATACAGATTTCACTTCCACATGTTACCAACCCCGAACGATTGGCCAGCTCTATCCCCATATCAGTGGGCAGAGGCTCAAAAGCAAGTACTCTCTCTTAAGCATAAAGGCTATTCATACTGTACCAGAAGAGGAAAAGGGACAAGGTTTCTACTCAAGACTTTTCCTGGTACCCAAAAAGACAACTCATGGTGTCCTATCCTGGACCTTTCTAACACCTTTTTGGTGATTCCAAAATTCAAGATGCTAACTCTTCACCAGTTACTTCCTATGCTAGTCAAAGATGCCTGGTTGGCAACACCGGATTTAAAGGAAGCCTGCCTGCACATCCCAATCAGGGAATCTTGCAGAAGATGCCTATGCTTCGAAGCAGGCTACATGCACTGTCTATCAGTTCTCTGCACTGCCCTTTGGCTTATCTACTGCGCCCAGTGTATTCACAAAGTGCCTAGCTTCAGTCATTGCATTTTGTAGGCAAAGAAATATTCAAATATACCCATACTTGGACGATTGTCTAATTCAGGCAGAAAGCCGGGACAGACTTTTGAATCATCTGGCATTTGTACAAAAGGTGATAACTTGTCTGGGGTACACCATACATGAAAAAAAAAATCACATCTGATACCCTGTCAACAAATTATATTCCTGGGAACAAACTTGAACACAACTTCCCAGATGGCTTTCCTCATGCCAGAGAAACAAATTCATTTGATTTCTTTGAAACAGTCATCAAGGCCATTGACAAGGGGAAGGTGGTCCACACAGCCTACCTGGACCTCGCAAAAGCCTTTGATACAATACCCCACTCGGGCATTATAGATAAGCTCACCAGCTTAAATATAAACCCCTATGTCACTAGATGGGTTGCAAACTGGCTCAAGGACAGAACCCACATGGTTAGAGTAGCTGGAGCCATGTCAGACTCCAAACCAGTTACAAGTGGCATCCCACAAGGCTCAGTCCTGGGACCTCTCTTGTTCGGTATATATTTCTCGGAGGTACAGGCCAACATGAAAGGACTGTGGCTGAACAAGTTCGCAGATGACTGCAAACTGGGTGCCATAATAGACTCTCCAGCCGACACGAGCATCCTCCAAAAGGGCCGCATAGAAACAGACAACTGGTGCCAGAGCCATGGCCTCAAGCTAAACGCCAAAAAGTGTATAGTCATCCCCTTTGGCAAAAACAAAGTGCCCACAAATTACCACATAGGTGGTAATCCATTAAGTACAGAAGAAGTAATTAGGGACCTGGGGACCCAAGCTGATTTGACAACCACGTGGCCAAAGTGGTTAGAAAAACATTTTATATAGCCCACCTAATCATGAAGGGATTTACATCTAGATCAAGGGAGGTCGTCGTGCCTCTTTACTCATCCCTCATCAGGCCCATAATTGAGTACAATGCCCCTTTTGGGATGTACCTTACCAGACACCTGCAGCAACTGGAAAGACCCCAAAAGTACCTCACCAAGAGGATCAAGGGGCTCAAACAGATGCCGTATGCTGCCCGGTTAAAGAAACTCCAGCTCTACTCAGTGGCATACCGCCTGCTCAGAGGCAATCTGTGCCTGACATATAAAGCCATGTCCAACCCGGAATTAATGGACATGCTGCACCTCAGAAAATCCAAATCCCATCGAGCTACGCGTTCGAGGGACTTGAACCTCAGCACTGAAATAAATAGGACATGCTGGAGGGACAGATTCATAACCCAGAGGCTCCCTTCACTCTGGAATAAAATCCCAGTCCAGGTTAGGCAGAGTTCCTCATTGACTCTCTTCAAGAGAAATCTTGATGAGTGGATGGGAGATCGTAGGTTTACCCCGGGTATCACTTCTGTGTCACTGTTAGACAGAGGCACAATATACTAACCTTGAAAAAGGGCATAGCAAAATTAATTTAATATGGGTGGCGAAAGCCATACACACTCTGGCTAGGATTATAAATGCGCTAGGGCAGATAGCCTAGTATGAACCTATGAACCTATTTGACAACTTACTTCAAACTAATGGCCACAAAAACCCTGCTATCTGCAAGGCAAATACTGCAAGCCTTGGGGTTCATGGCCTCCTGCATTCTACTAATTCCATGTGCAAGACTGCATATGAGGAAACTACAGTGGTATCTAAAAAGCCTATGGTGTCAACATTCTCAGGATCTAGAAGCAATGATTCCTGTCATACCTTTCCTATGGTTAGAGTTCCTTTGGTAGGCAGTGGCCTGCCACTAAAACAAGGGACTACTATGCACTCTACTGCCTGCCGTCCAAACCCTAACAACAGACACATCAAACTATGCATGGGGGGCTCACCTGGCAGGGAAGTGCATTCAGGGCAAATGGAACCCAAGTCAAATGCACCTGCATATCAATCAAAAAGAAATGCTAGCTGTACAGAATGCTCTGACAGCCTTCAAGGATCACATTCTTCCACGACAATTAATGGGAAGACGGACAACACCACTGTTATGTGGTACATAAATAAGCAGGGGGGGGTAACCATTCTTACCCCCTCTGCAGACTAGCCATGGCTCTCTGGAACACAGCCTTGAGCTGCCAAGTGCATCTACAGGCTCAGTTCCTGCCAAGAAAACTAAATACACTGGCAGACGAACTAAGCAGAAATCTCATGGACTCACACGAGTGGAAACTGGAACCAAAGACTTTCAACATGTTGATAAACAAATGGGGGAGCCCAGATATAGACCTGTTTGCCTCCCCCCAGAACTACCAGTTGGACAAATTATGCGCAAGGACATCCCACAAACAAGCTTGGAAAGTGGATGCTCTGTCCTTCAGCTGGAAAAATCTATCAGTTTATGCCTTTCCTCCTCTGCCTCTCCTCTCCAAATTACTACTAAAGATCAAACAGGACAAACCAAGGATGATACTGATTGCACCAGACTGGCCACGCCAACACTGGTACCCCCTCTTGCGCAGTTTTTCACTGCTGGCTCCGTGGCATCTGCCTTAGACCCCTACCTTGCTGTCACAGCAGGAGAGACAGATTCTGCACCCTCAGCTTCAAGCCCTGAACCTGGCAGCCTGGCTAATTACCTAACCTCTCTGTTACCATTCCTCAGTCAACAAGTGTTGGATGTCATTTTGGAGGCAAGGAGGCCTAGTACTAGAAAATCTTATGCTGAAAAATGGAAAAGATTCTGTGCCTGGAACCAAACTCAAGGGATGGGCACAGCAGCACCCAGTTTACTTCAAATTCTTCAATACTTAACTGAGATGCTTCACAAGGGCCTATCTTTTTTCTCCATCAGAATTCACGCCTTAGCCATTTCAGCTCATTACAGCACAGAACCACCCCTCTTTTCTCATCCACTGCTTAAGCAGTTCCTCAGAGGGGCCAAAAACTTGACCACCCAGGAGAGCCCCAACTCCAGCCTGGGACCTTAACTTTATATAGTTATCCCCTTTGGGAAAAAACATGTATCCATGAATTACCATATAGGTGGCAGTACACTGAACACTGAAAGTGTGATAAGAGACTTAGGGACACAGGTGGACAGTGGTCTCACCTTCGATAACCACATCACCACAACAGTCAGGAAATCCTTGTATGTGGCACACCTTATCACTAAGGGCTTTTCATCCAGAAAAAAGGAGGTCATTGTCCCACTGTACTCATCCCTCATTAGACCCATTATAGAATACAATGCCCCGTTTGGTATGTACCTCTCAAGACATCTGCAACAACTGGAAAGGCTGCAGAAATACCTCACTAAAAGAATCACAGGCCTAAAGCAGATGCCCTACGCTGACCACCTTAAAAAACTCCAGCTATACTCTTGCATATCGTCTCCTCAGAGGCGATCTCTGGTTAACATACAAGGCCATGTCAGACCCAGAGCTGTTGGACATGCTACACTTAAAGAAATCCCAATCCCTCAGAGCCACATGCTCTAGTGATCTAAACCTTGTCATCACATTAAACAAAACATGCTGGAGGGATAGGTTCCTGACCCAGAGACTCCCCAGACTCTGGAATAGATTTGCCCATACATGTCAAGCAGAGTGCCTCTTTGGCCCTCTTCAAAAGGAACCTTGACGATTGGATGGGAGAAAGGAAATTCACCCCGGGGATCACGTCAGTCACCCTGCTAGACAGGGGTCCAGGGAAGTAAATAGTGTGGGAAGAAATAGCCAGGGAATTGTTATGGCTAGGCTTGTATAGGCCCTAGGGCTGATAGCCTAGTACCAGCCTATGAACCTATGTATTGGAAAAACTCACTCTTCCTCCTTTTGAGCCAGCTGCAAGTGCAAATTTACAATTCCTTTCTTGGAAAACAGCCTTCCTTTTAGCAATCACTTCAGCAAGAAAGGGTATCTGAATTACAGGCCCTTATGGCAGTGGAGCCTTTCATCATCTTTCATGCAGACAGGGTGTCCCTCAAGACCAATCCCTCCTTCATGCCCAAGGTGGTATCCAGTGCGGTTCTTAATCAGTCCATTCATTTGCCAACCTTCTTTTCTAATCCGCAGAACAAAGGTGAACGGATACTGCACTTCTTAGATGTGCACAGACAACTTAGATTTTACTTGGTCAGGACTAAACCTCAAACGAAATCTGAACAACTGCTGGTGGCATTTGCTGCAGGGGTAAAGCTATTTCAAAGCAAACTTTTTATAAATGGATAGGCCGTTGCATTCATTTCTGCTATAAGCACCATGGAAAACCTATCCCACAGGGGATTAGACCCCATTCAACCAGGGCTGCATCTACCTCTACAGCCTTTCTCAGAGGAGTCCCTACCAGGGACATCCTAGAAGCTGCTACCTGGAGTTCTGTACATTCTTTCACCAAGCATTACCATTTACCAATTTACTCTAAATCCAGAGCTGGCTTTGCCACTGCAGTCTTGCAGGGCCTTATAGCTTGTCCTAATGCTATCTAAATTCCTACTCCCATCCTTAGCTTTGGGAATCTACCCAAATGTGATGACTGCAACAGTGAAGCACGAAGAACATAGTACAGTTGTGTACACTTACCATAAATGTAGATGTTCGACTGTATTCACTGTTGCAGTCCTGGTTACCCTCCCTCCAGCCCCCTGACTTCTTTTGGCTATACCTCTATTCTCCTTTACTATGCTTAAAAGCTTTTTGGTGTATTTGCTTTGTTGTTGGAGGTATAACCTTGTGTGTGTGTGTGTGTGTGTGTGTGTGTGTGTGTGTGTGTATATATATATATATATATATATATATATATATATATATATATATATATATATATATGTATATATTTAATTGCTTCCCATTAGGGAGGCACCTGACATCTGGGGCAAGAAAAACTGATGTAATGGTGTCGGCTGCATGCTTTATACCCCTGACTACCTGACGTCATGGAAGATGAGACAGCAACCGACGCAGGACCCAAGACTTTGATAATCACAGGCCGACTGTGGGCTACTGCAAGCAGATAACCCAAATGTGATGACTGCAACAGTGAATAAACTCGAACATCTACATTTATGGTTAGTGTACACAACTGTACTTTAGTTTATGAGAAGAACTATTATATTTAACCATAGACTGCCAGTATATAAACAAAGCATTGTATTCACATTTACTGACTTATCAGGGTTAATATTCAGGTATAGCATTATTGCTTATTTGAATTTTTTATCAGTATTATGAATCAGAATTCATCTAAGCAATCAGTTTCTTAATGTAATATTTCTTATGAGGCCATTACATATATTCGGATGTTTTTGTAGACCAATATATTTTGGTTTGTTAATTTGGTAGGGGGACATAGTATCCTGTTTGATTTTTTTGGACATGTTTTAAGAAACGGCTAATATTGTCCCTTTATGCTTTGGCATAAGTAAGTTTATGTACTATATTGTCCATTTATATGGTCAGTTTAGGCATTAGGGAAAGTACAGTTGTGTACACTTACCATAAATGTAGATGTTCGAGTGTATTCACTGTTGCAGTCATTACATTTGGGTAATCCTGCTGGCAGGTTGCCCTCAGTCAGCCTGAATTCCTGCGTCGGCTGCTGTCGCCCCTTCCCTGACGTCAGGTCGCCAGGGGTATAAAAGATGCAGCCGACGCCATTTTCTTCAGTTTTTCTTGCCCCACATGTCAGGTGCCCCCTAAAAGAGTAGCCAAAATTTATATAATATATATATATATATATATATATATATATATATATATATATATATGTATATGTATATGTATATGTATGTATATAAATACATGCACCAATATAAACTTTACCTTCCTCTACAAGCAAATATATCACATAGGTTGTATAAATCAAAGAAGGAAAGATAGGTTCCATCAGAAGAAAGGGGGATGGCGGGTGGGTAACCTGGACTGCAACAGTGAATACACTCGAACATCTACATTTATGGTAAGTGTACACAACTGTACTATGTTCTTCGTGTTTCACTGTTGCAGTCATTACATTTGGGTAGAGTCCCAAAGCTATGGTTGGGAGGCTGGAGCTAAACAGTGTTAGGAGCGACTATGAGGCCCTGCAGAACTGCAGTGGCAAAACCTGCCCTGGATTTAGAGTAGAGTGGCAGATGATAGTGCTTTGTAAAGGTGTGCACTGAACTCCAAGTAGCAGCCTCTAAAATGTCCTTGGTTGGTACTCCCCTGAAAAAGGCTGCTGAAGTGGCTGCAGCTCTGGTTGAATGTGGCCTAATGCCCTTGGGCACTGGCTTGCCATGGTGTAAGTAGCAGAAACGAATGCAGTGGCCTATCCACTTTGAAATAGTCTGCTTTGAGGTAGCCTTTCCTTGTGATCCTGCAGCATATGCCACTAGTAATTGCTCTGTCTTTCTGAAAACTTTGGCTCTGTCCAAGTAGAATCTAAGCTGTTTGTGTATGTCCAAAGAATGCAGAATTCTCTCCCCCTTGTTCTGTTGATTTGGATAAAAAGTTGGCAGATGAATAGTTTGGTTAAGAGCCACACTGGACACCACCTTAGGCATAAATGTTGGGTTTGTTCTCAGAGAGACCCTGTCTGGATAAAAAATTATAAAAGGTTCCACAGCCATGAGTGCCTGTAGCTCTGAGACTCGTCTTGCAGAAGTTATTGCTAGGAGCAGAGCTGTTTTCCAAGATAAATACTTTATATCAGCAGTAGCAGCTGGCTCAAAAGGAGGCAGGGTGAGTTTTTCCAAGACAAAGTTGATGTCCCATGCAGGCATTGGTGATGTCCTTGGAGGCCTTAAATTTTTGGCTCCTCTGAGGTACTGTTTTAATAAGGGATGGGAAAAGATTGGTGGCTCTGCATTGTAATGAGCTGAAATGGCAGAGGCATGAATTTTAATAGGTGAAAAGTATAGGCCTTTGTCCAGCATCTCAGTATTGTAAAATCTGAGGAATATTTGGCACAGCTGTATCAGTTCCTTGTGCCTGGTTCCAAGCACAGAACCTCTTCCATTTTCCAGCGCAAGATTTTCTAGTACTAGGCCTTCTGGTTTCCAAAATGACATCCATCACAGCTTTACTGAGAGGTGTGTTTTGTATGACTACATTATCCGCCATGCTGCCAGGTTTAAAGTCCTGAGTTGGCTGTGCAGCATCTGATTGTTTTGCTGGGACAGTAGATGAGGTATTTGAGGTAAGGTCCAAGCTGGGCATTGAGACAAGTTCCTTAGTATTGGATACCAGTACTGATGGGGCCAGTCTGGGGCAATTAGTATCATCTTTGACTTCTCATGTCTGGCTTTTAGGAGTACCTTGGGGAGGAGAGGCAGTGGGGGAAAGGGATATACTGATAGGTTTTTCCAGCTGAAAGCTAGGGCGTCCACTTTCCATGCTTGTCTGTGATAAATCCGTGTGCAGAATCTTTTTAGTTGGTAGTTGTGAGGGGAAGCAAATAGATCTATGTCCGGGCATCCCCATTTCCTTGTTATCATGCTGAAGACTTGTGGATCCAGTTGCCACTCGTGGGGATCCATGAGGTTTCTGCTTAGATCGTCTGCCAGAGTATTTTTCTTTCCTGGCAGGAATTGTGCCTGCAGATGTACTTGGTAAATCAATGCTGTGTCCCACAAAGTCATGGCTAGTCTGCAAAGGGGGTAACAATGTGTGCCCCCCTGCTTGTTTATATACCACGTGACCATGGTGTTGTCTGTCTTTATCAGTAGTTGTCCCAGATGAAGTAGGTCCTTGAAGGCTGTCAGGGCATTTTTAACAGCTAGCATCTCTTTTTGATTGATATGTAAATGCCTTTGGTTTGAGGTCCATGTGCCCTGAATGCATCTTCCTGCCATGTGGGCCCCCCTGACATAATCTGATGCAGCCGTTGTTAGTGTCTGCCTGGCTGGGGGTAATGTGAATGACTGTCCCTTGTTTTGGTGACAAGCCTTTGCCCATCATCAAAACTCCTGTTGCAGGCAGCGAATGAGAGTAATCGTAGTTTCCAGGCTGTGGCCTTGTTGAGTCCAAACACTTTTTAGGTACCATTGAAGTTTCCTCATATGCAGTCCTGCGTATGGAATTAGTAGGATGCAGGATGCCATGAAGCCCAAAGCCTGCAGAATTTTTCTTGCAGATAACTGGGCCTTTGTTGCCAAAATTTTGAAATAAGTAGTCAGTTGCCTTTGTTTGTCTGGCGTATGATAAGCCACCTGGGCAGCTGTATTTAAGCTTGCACCCAGGAATATTATCTCTTGAGAGGGTACTAGTTTTGATTTCTTTTCGTTGACTGTGTACCCTAGACATGTTAGAAGTCTTTTCACAAACACCAGATGCTGTAGAAGAATATCCTTGTTCTCTGCTTGAATTAGACAGTCGTCCAAGTAAGGATATATTTGTATTCCTCTTTGTCTGCAAAATGCAATTACTGGTCCAGGCACTTTGTAAAGACCCTGGGCGCAGTAGATAAGCCAAAGGGCAGTGCAGAGAATTGGTAATGCATTGAGCCAGCCTTGAATCTGAGGTATTTTCTGCATATTTGTCTGATTGGGACATTCAGGTATGCCTCTTTTAGGTCTAAAATCACAAGCTGCGTTCTTGCCCAGCATGGGCAGAAGCTGCTGCAAAGTCAACATCTTGAATTTTGGTATATCCAGAAATGTGTTCAGAATAGATAGGTCCAGTACTGGCCTCCAGGCCTTGTTCTTTCTGGGTACCAAGAACAGTCTTGAGTAAAATCCTTGTCTCTGCTCTTGCTCTGGTACTTTTTGAATGGCCCCCATGTCCATGAGGGATGAGACTTGTTTTTGTGCCTCTGCCCATTGATTTTTTGGCAGATCTGGTCAGCCGTTTGCCTTTGGCAGCGTATGGAAATGGAACTTGTAGCCTTGTGACACAATATTTAGAACCCACTTGTCCTGGGTTATGATGTGCCAATTTTGAGAAAAAAGTGTTAATTTTCCCCCTAAAGTTGCTGCCAGTAGATAAGTGCTTGGTGCAGGCAGGGGGAAGTCATTGGGACTGTTTCCTGTATGGTTGTGATTTGTCTTCTCCAACTTTGGAGGTAGAAACCCCATTGCTTTGACCTTTATGAACTTTGCGCCTGGGATCTGCCTCTAGGGTGTCTGGATCTGCCCCTTTGAGGTCTGTCTGACACAGGAAAGGACCAGTTCTTTGTTGGCCAGTGTCTACTAAACCTAGGTGGCTGTACTTGTAAAAAAATCTTTGACAGTTGCATAGATTTAGCTTTGTCCTCCATTTTCTTTTAACACCTCTTCTGCCTTACACCAAACAAAGTATCATGCTGTAAAGGTGCATCTAATAATTTAACTTTGACATGATCAGGCAGATTTTGTTCCTTTAACCAAGCATGTCTCCTAATTACAGAACCTGTAACTGCGGCCCTGCAGGAGGCCTCCAAAGAATCAAAACCACATTGCAAAGTATGCTTTCCAGCTTGTTCAGCTGCATGCAATAAATCCTGCATTTCTTTGTTTTCTGCACATTCAGAGTTTAACAACATTTTCTGTTTAAGCAGTGCCATGACATGTTGCTGATATTTGAGCATATGGAACTGACAGTTTAAGGCCCTTATGGCCAAGGTAGCAGATGTGTATACCTTTTTTCCCCATCTATCCAGTGCCCTAGAATCTCTGTCAGAGGGGGTAGGGTTTTTTGCAGCGGAAGCCTTAACTCCTTTGGGACCCTGTGAAATAGTTTCTGGGTCTGCAGCAGGGTTTTTAAAAAGGAATTTATGAGAGTCAGGAACCCTGTAATATCTGTCAGGCTTAACAGGAGCTGGAGGCAAGGAGTCAGGGGTAAGATTAGACTCTGAAAACACATCATCTACAATGTCTAACACAGGTGGAATGGCTAGTGGCCTGTGTTGAGGTAGTAAAAGGAAATCCCTGAGCCTCTTTTTAGATTCTGAAAAATCTTTACTCTCCCAGTGGAAATGCTCCCTCATGGTATGCAAGGTTTCCCCAAAAGAATAGTCCTCTGGAGGAGAGGCTGAAGGTATCGATTCTTCAGCATCAGAATCCTCATAGGGGGGAAGAGAATATTCCTGTTCAGAAGAGGAATCAGAAGAAATGGAAACCTGATCTGAAGATTCATAGTCAGTCTCCTGCCTAGGCCTCTTATCAGGTGTGGGGATGCGAACCCCTGATCAAGGTAATCAAGTCTTCGGCCATTTTGAGCATCTGCTTTTTGGGCATAGAGGCCTGACCACATGGCTCTAGAGTTTGTTTCTTGGCTTTAGAAGGTGCTTTAGTCTTTGCCTTTGAAGCTGAAGTCAGTTTAATGTAAAGATGTTTAGGTCTGAATACACCCTCAGAAGCCGGTGCCTCCTCAGCGGCTCCGGACCCATCTGAAGGAATAGTATCCGAGGCTCCAATACCTTGAGTTTCCAGCGGCATGGCCGATTCCACATGGGAGTCAGTAGCGGGCTACGACTCTAAAGTAGCGAGTGTCAGGGGCTGCGAAAGCGCCTCACTGAGAACCAGTGAACTGGCGACGGGCTTAGGAAAAGCTTCGTCGTCGGTTTGAGCCTTGATTGTCTATCTCTCTCCTTTTCTTTGCGTTTTTTGTGAACTCCGGTAGTCGGATGGCTATCCCATGACATTTCTGGATAATTAAACCGGCGTCCAAAATAGTTTAAGGCAAAATCATACCGACGCTTAATAGTGCATTGGTTAAGTCTAGCATAAAACCGACAACCAGAAACGTTGTGATCGGGGCCTAGGTAAGGAATACAGTAAGAATGAAAATCCTTATGAGGTGTTTGCTTCCCACAAGAAATACAATTATTTACTTTTTCTGACATCGGTCTGGAGCAAGAAAAAAGTTTCCCCAATGGGGTACTTAACTTTATTGAAGACTTCGGATCTGAAACTCAAACACGAAAATCTCAGGAGTCGGCCGACCAGCACTTGCGAACTGCTTCTGCTTTGGGCACCACGCAGCAAGAAAGACTAAAGAAAATAGCGTTGGCCACATCTTTTATACCCCTAGCGACTTGAAGTCAGGAAAGTGGCGACAGCAGCCGACACAGGACCCAAGACTTTGGAATTCAGGCTGAATGAGGGCAACCTGCCAACAGAATTACCCAAATGTAATGGCTGCAACAGTGAAACATGAAGAACATCGTAGTACTGTGTGTTTATCATCTGGTGAAGTTTTTGCACACAAGGGCTATTACTGTTCCCTAGTTTTGGGTCTTGAAACTGAACATCTTTCGAGATACCAAGATGTCTCAGTATCATTGTCATCATTTATTGTGAGGGACTTAGCATTTCTTCATTTTCAATAGTATACGGGATGGTTATTATGGTCCCCCTATTTTCTATGTACACATTTTTATGTACATTTTTTGAATTGGTGGTAACTCATCATCTGGTTGCTAGAAATTTGATATTATTATAGTGAATTCTGTATTCTTTTTCTGTTCTTTGACCAACGTCTAGTCTTGTTTATGTCGTTGATATTCCTTGAATGGGGCAAGAGTTATTGCAATATTGTTTGAACTAATTCGATTTAAATACTGGCAAATTTTTGGTTTCAAATTCTTCAGTTTTTTTATTCACTAATTCTTGGGTGGGAGTAATTACTATTGACATTTGTTTTTGTCAAACATGGACCTGGTTACTATCCTTAAGGGATTGGCATCTGATAAAGATGACGTACAGGTCTTTGAACTAGGGGAGAACAATATAGGGCTCTCGGAATTTAATTTGAATGATCCCATAACCCAATGCAAGTCAGCTTTTCAGCAACTTACTAAACATATGAAAGTACTTAGAACCAATGTTTGGTACCTAAAATTATTTAAGGCCTATCAGGCCAAGGGTATTACCCCTCGAGGATTAAGAGTTAGGTTACAACCACTAGTCAGCCAGGCTGATAACATACTATTAGAACAATAGGCCAAAATCCAACAACAAACCTCCATGAGCTTTGTGGATGCTCTCAAATCTTACTATGAACGTTGGGTAGACGATGGTATTAAAGTTGTTGAAAATCATTGTCAGGAAATTAAAATGCATGGAAATTCACCAGTTTGCATGGAATGTTTGAGTTTGTTGAGCTCTGATTTAATATTTTTGGAGCAACAACTCAAAAGATAAAAAAAAAACCAAACAACTCCAGTCTGACATTGGTGATTATGAAAGAGGACAACCCTTCATGCTATACAAAGGTCTTAATGTGGGTGTTATGCAGAATAGAAGTAATACCAATAAACTCAAAAGGCCCAAATCTATTTTGAAGAAAACCAAACACTCAGTTTCACCTCGGGAGAGGACTCTTCATCAGCCACCGATGTGGATGGCAACCACTCTCCACAGTCTCCAACTGCTAAAAGACGCAGTACTGACTACCCTTTAGGGCAAGGAATAGAAGAGGGGGAGGAAACACAAGCACAGTAAATTCCTTGGAAGATATTCTCAAGGCAATAACCAAATGTTAAAGGAATGTATAATGTTCACAATATTTCATCTGTGACACTTTCTGAGGCACAAACATCACTTTTGAATAAAGGCCTTAATTATGTTCCCAGCTTTTTTGTGGCAGAAGATTCTTTGGCTTCTGATGTGATTTAATTCTGTAGATTATTGAATTTAAAATTGCATTTTGATGGTGAGTCCAACACTAGTTCTTTCAAATGTCACAATTCTGTTTTTATGTCACCCATGTCTACACAAGTGTCCATGTTCCAATCAAGTGTTCTAAAGGATTTACACTATGGCTCCCATGAATATGATATCCTTTATCACAATCTCTCAAAGATCGAACAGGCAGCTTTGCTGGAGTTGAAAACAACAATAATTTAGTTATTTTATCAGCAGACAAAGGTGAGGCTGTAGTAGTAATGGATTGGGACATATACTATGAGGAGGCACACAGACAGCTTCAGGATGCCAGATACTATATGGCCATTCCATTAGACCATACAACTAAATTTAAAGCTGAGATAGATTTCTATTTGAAGCCAAACAGGAAGGTATCATCACAGAAACGGATGTGTATCATCTTACTGTTAAAGATCCCAAATCCCAATATATTTATTTTTTACCGAAAATACACAAGGACCCTCACAAACCGCCAGGTAGGCCCATAGTTTCAGGTAGGGATAGCTTGACAGAACCCCTTTCTGAATTCTTGACCCAGTATTTAAAACCTCTTTTGGGTTGCGTTAGGTCACGTGTCCATGACACAACAGAATTTTTGGGTATTGTGTCTAATACACAGCTGGAGTCTGTTTGGCTCCTATGCACGTTAGACATGACATCATTGTGTACAAATATTCCCCACTGGGCAGGGCTTTTAGCTCTCCAATTTTGGCTTGACAGAACTGCTTTATATCCACTGGGGTTTAATACATTCCTAGTATGCTTGACTGAGCATGTTCTTGAGAAAAATGTCTTTTACTTTCATGGAACATGCTATTTGCAGTTACAAGGCATGGCAATGGGAGCTTCTTTTGCCCCCATTTATGCAGATCGGTTTATGGCCTACATAAAGATGCAATTAATATATGATACTAACCATAACATTTATTTGGGGGGATATAGATAATTGGAGGAGGTAATTGGACGACTGTTGGTTGGTGTGGAGGGCAGATAGTGCTTACCTTATGGAATTTGTGGAATATTTGAATCAGAACAAGTGGGGTATAGAGTTCAAGCTGAATTTTCATCCCCAAGAAATCACATTCCCGGATGTAACTATAACAAGGAATGTTGATAACACTTTAAGAACTGAAATTTATAGGAAATATCCACAATGTAATTCTTTATTGCATGCCACTAGCCTCCACCCACAACATGTGATTTGGAATGTCCCCAAGTCATAGTTTCTGAGGGTCAGACATGTATGTTCAGAGGATGATACACATAATAAATATAAGGAAGATCTTGTTGGCAGATTTTGTAATAGAGGGTATAGATTAGGCAACATTGCTCACCATGGCCAGTAGGTGGGCAAGTGCACAAGCAAGGGAGTAATTATTACAGTGCAAGACAAAAATAACAGAGGGGCAAAATGTGTTAAGAATGGTCACCACTTATGGTCGGAATACTGGTGGACTCATGAATGTTATAAACAAACACTGGAACATATAGTTAGCAGACAACAGACTTGCTTTAATAATTGGAGACAAATGCCACTTTTCATTTCGTAGGGCACAAACTTTAGGTTTCCATCTAAGCCATTATAAATATTCCTACAGATCTATTAATATAGCTTGGCAAAGCACTATGACTGGGGAGAGGTTAATGGGATCTTATCCTTGTGGGCATTGTACCCATTGCCCCAGAGTATTTAAGACCAAACAATTTACCAGCAAAAATACAGCACAGGTATTTGATATCACGTTTTTGGAAAATTGTGGTTCAGACTGGGTTGTTTACCTGTCTTCTTGCTCATGCTCAGCATTCTATGTAGGGCAAACTTCTAGGCCATTGAGAATTAGAATTTCTGAACACAAGTGATGTCAGGAACCACAAATTGACCAATTCTTTATATAAACACACTTTGAAGCATCCAATAGCCTCTTTTCATTTCACTATTATTGATAAAATTGGTGGGGACAGGAACTGTAAAGGGGGCTGGCATTTCATACTAAATTCCAAGGAGAAGAAATGGATAATTAAATTAGGAGGGCTGTTTAGCCCTGGTCTGAATGAGCATTTGTAAATTTTCAATCTTATTTAATTGAATAATTGAGCTGTCCTTTTATACAGCTTGACTCTGCCTTCATTTATTAACTTTGTTTCACTGAGGAAGGCTAGGTTAGCCGAAACCAGTTTGCTGCATATTTTGTATAATTTGTGGATTCACAGGGGCTTTCAACACCCCTAGTGATGTTTTGAATAGTTTTTCATTAAACTGTTGTTTTGCAATCACCACATTGTGCTGGCTTTGTTTTTGGAGTATTGGAGCAAGTTTGAGCCATTGCACTTGCCCTATCTGCAAGGGAGTGATGTTCTGTAAAAAAGTATACACCTCAGCTACTCTTGCTATCAGGGCACTAAATTGTCAGTTTTGTCTGCTTAAATATCAGCAACATACCTTGGAACTCCTTAAACAAAAAATGTCCTCCTTTCCTGCCTTGGCAGAATCTAAAGATTTACAAGACTTAATGCATTCTGTAAGTCAAGTAACTAAACACACCTTGCACTGTGGTTTTGACACCCTAGAAGCTTCTTGCAGGGCAGCAGTCACTGGCTCTGTCATTAGAAGACATGCATGGCTTAAGGAACAACCTCTGCCAGACCATGTCAAATCTAAATTGTTGGATGCACCCTTGCACAAATATAACTTATTTGGCACTTAGGCAGAAGCGGTCTTAAAAAAGATGGAAGAAAAAGCAAAATCTTTGCAAGCAGTTAAAGATTTCTTACAGGTCCAGCCCCTTAGGTTCAACAGGCATTTTCCCTCCAAGCACTGGTCCTGTCCTGCTCTAAGTAAACAGACCCAGCCTAGGACCCGTGGAAGGAGACCCCCCAGACAACAGCCCCGGGGAATGCAGAGATCTAAACAGTGGACTATCTCCACTTCAAAACAAGAGAGTTCTAAGCCACCCCCTTATGCTAAGAACTCACAATGATTCACCTCCTCCTGACCTCCCCTCTGCCCACCTTCACTTACCCCTAGGAGGAAAACTCTCCTTTCACTCAAGCACCTGGGCCACCATTACCAAGGACCAATGTGTTCTGAACATTGTGTCTCAGGGATAAAAATTATCCTCCCACACCCTTCCAACCCCAAAAGGGTTCCCAGATCTACCGCCAAATCAGTGGGCAGAGGCTTAAAAGCAAATCCATTCCCTGCTCTCTTTGAGGGCAGTAGTGCACATTCATGCAGAACAGATAGGCCAAGGCTTCTACTCCAGACTTTTTCTGGTGCCCAGAAAAGAGGACACCTGGAGCCCCTTCCGTGATCTATCCATTCTAAATGCCTTCCTGGTGATCCCAAAATTCAAAATGCTCCCCCTTCAGCATCTGCTACCCATGCTCTCCAAGGACACTTGGCTAGCCACCCTGGATCTAAAAGAGGCATACCATCACATTCCTATCAGGGAATCATGCAGAAAATATCTCTGCTTCAGGGCTGGATCTCAACGCTTTCAGTTCTCTGCGCTTCCCTTTGGCTTATCTACTGCTCCCAGAGTTTTCACAAAATGCCTGGCTTCAGCCATTGCCTTTTGCAGGCAAAGAAATATTCATATTTACCCCTACTTAGACAAACTGCTTTATTCAGGCAGACAGCCAGGAAAAGCTGCTCAAACACCTGGCCTTTGTAAAGAGTCTACTAACCTCCCTAGGGTACACAATCAACGAAAAAAAATCAAAACAGGTGCCCACCCAAAGGATAATCTTCCTGGGAGCAAGTCTGGACACAGCATCCCAGATGGCATACCTTACACCAGAGAAACTAATTTTCCTGTCAGCTTACTTCTCTCCACTGGCCACCAGGCCTCAGCTTTCTGCAAGGAAAATCCTGCAAGCTCTGGGGTTCATGGCATCTTGCATACTCCTCATTATATATGCCAGACTGTATATGAGGAAACTTCACTGATACCTAAAGAGCCTTTGGTGTTAACACTCTCAAGACCTGGAAACTCTTCTACCTCAACAAGAGACTGCCTTTCTCCCCACCCTCCGCCACCCAGACCCTCACCGCAGAAGCATCAGACTACTCTTGGGCAGGGCTGGATTAAGGTGGGTGCTATTGATGCTGCAGCATGAGGCCCATTCTTGAAATAGGCTCAGATGAAAACAGATGAGAATTTTCCGGAAGCTGAACAGTTTTCCTTTGCTATATTAACCTCAAAATAATTCTTAGAATGAAATTTGGAGTCCGACATTCAGACACCTATACACAGCGTTACTTATTATGCAGTTACTATTATTCTTTGCGCTGTGACGTAACAATAGCGTCGTTGTGTTTATTGTTAACCGAAGATTTCGAATTAATGCTATCAATTTTATGTTAAACAGTTTACTTTGTGATATCTTTCGTACTGTTTCACGCACGCTTGCTATGGCATCTCAACTCAATGGATGGGATAAAGCAAAAAACATACATACACAATTAGAAAAGGTAAGGTAGAAAATGCATTGGCAAAACACGTAAAGGAAAATCCTTCCCACCTTTTCTCATTTACTATCATTGATTATGTTAGATCGGATGGCAGGGGTGCCATTGATTCTCTCATTTTAGAGGGAAGAGAGCTGCTATGAGAACTAAGATTGGATGCCTGCCACCACCCGGGTATCAACGATAGGTTGTCTATTTCTTGCATATTGAGATTAAAGAGCCTCATGAGATAGGGCGTAGCATTATTTATTCTATTTCATTTTATTGTTGTTTTCACTTTATTTTAATTTCATCAGTACTAGGGATTATATATTTATTGTTCAATAGAATACTATTAGATTTAACTAGTGGGATATCATGGACTCGCGTGTTGCGATTTTTATAATGATTTTTAATTATATATTTTTATTTCAAGCAGAAGTAAGATGTATTGTATTTAGTATGAGGGAATCATGTCCCATGTTTTTTCATACTTTTATACAGTGGTATTCCAATGTTTTTTCTAAATATTTCTAGCGTACGTTGTTAATTTGTTTTATTGCTTTAATCATTATGAAAGGGTATTTAAATGAGTGGCGTTTTAAGTGACGTTGTTTCCGTTTTTATGCTTTCGGTGTTTCTGAGGAAGTTGGTGAATTTTAAACTGACGAAAAGTTCGCAAAGAAGCTTAAGTTCAATAATAAAGTCTGTTATTCCAGTGTTACTGGTCTCTTTACTGGATGTTTTTGAGGAGCGAAGGAGTGTAGTTTCCTTATTTTGGTACAGAGAATGTAAATACACCGCTTTTATTCCATGCTACAGCCACAGCCTAAACCTGGTAGGAGATCAGGCTTTTGAAAGCTGCGGTGGCTGTACCAGGTTTTCGATTTTGTCAATGGACTATATGTATTCCTGTCTGACTCAACAAATCACTGGCAGCAACTAAAGAATCGCTGCACGCTGACGCTCAAGGGTTTGCCTGGAACCTGATGGTGTGAACGTGCAGATGCTGTCAAAGCGCTGTTGGAAGGGTGGAAGAGCATTCAGGAAGTCCTGGATGAGCTTGCAGCAGATAAGGAGCAGAAGGCAGATACGAGAAATCAGACCGAGGGATTTTCGCGCAGGATGGACGAACTTGAAACAGTAGTTATGGGACTGCCTGGAACGATATCCTTGGCCATCTCAACAGTACGAGCATTAGCCTCCAGGATCCTATAGTCAGACTGAATACGGCAACTGGCTTGATGGCATCACTGGTCGACACGATTCAGTTTGCATGGGACAGATTTGATGTGTATGAGCAGATGGCAATTGAAAAGGTTCAACACAGTGAATTACAAGGCTGAGCAGCATCAAGGTCGTAAGCAAAAACGAATAACGGATGAAGCAGCTACAAACGAAGTAGACCTCAGTTCAAGGGAAATGTTCAAAACTCAGACGTATCTGGTCATGATCGACAGTCTGTTAACTGAACTGGAAACGCGTATGAAGGCGTATGATGATATTTGTAAAACATTCTGATTTCTCTTGGAGCTAACCTCATTGAGCAGATCGAGGACAAAGCTAAGAATCTCGTTTCTTCGTATCCAGATGACTTGGAAGACACAAGTGGCTGAGATGATACAGTTTGCTGCATTTATGCGCACTCAGAAACCGGTGACTGTGAAAGAATCAGCAGGGCTTACCATGTACAAGCTCTTTTCATCATTGAATCTTTCTCAGACATTTCCAAAAGTCGAGATTGCGTTGCACATCTATCTGTGCATGATGGTGTCCAATGCCTCCGGCGAGTGGAGCTTCTCAAAGTTGGGAATAGTCAATGGAGAGCTGTGGTTCTCAATGAGGCAGGAAAGGCTAAGCATGCTGGCGCTTATGAGCATTGAGCATGAGCTGCTGCGCAGCCTTGACTTCACTGACACAATCGAAGAATTTGTGCTTGCTAAGACTCGAAAGACAGCAATATAAGTAAGCTGCACTAGCGCAGTAGTAAAAGTGACAATATGCCTAAGTAGGCTAGGTTAAGTTGATCTGGTTTAGCCTTTTCTGCATTAAGTGCACTTTTCAGACAATTGCTATTGAATGTTGATGTTACATAGCTTGATATTAATCTTGAGTCATTACAATAATACGTCGACACATCATTGTTATTCATGTTCAATAAAGGCTGGCTGGTTGAGCCGCAAGCAATTAAGGCTTCTTGATCGGTCTGAGTGCGCATGTATGGTGAGTGTCGAATGCACATACATGCACCAATACCGAGAAAAAAAGGCCCGTTTTTGCTCTGCAGCATCAGGCCCAATTTTGTCTTAATCAGGCCTTGCTCTTGGGGTGCACACCTGGACAGGAGGGACAGGCCACTGGAGCCCACGGCATATCCTCCTGCACATCAGTCAAAAAGAGATGATGGTTGTGCAACACACCTTGATAGTTTTCAAACCCCCTCTCTCTCTAGGGGTTCTCTTGATCAAAACAGACAACACCACTGTGATGTGGTAAATCAGCAAGCAGGGAGGGACTCACTCCTATCCTCTATGCAGGCTGGCCATGACCTTTTGGCTCACAGCCTCTTCCATGCAAATAGTACTGTTAGCACAGTACTTACCAGGCTCTCTCAAATCCCTGGCAGACCAATTAAGCAGAAACCTTTTGAACCCACACGAGAGGCAGCTCAACAGAAGTACTTCCTAATAAGTCAGAAATGGGGAACCCCAAAGGTCAACCTATTTGCCTCCCACACAGTCGCAAATTCTGCACCAGGGAGCATCACTGCATGGCTTGGAAAGTGGATGCCCTGCCCTTCCCCTGGGTCAACCTCTTGCTTTATGCATTTCCTCCACCTACCTCTCACCCCCAGGGTACTATTCAAAGTAAGGGAGGAAAAACCAAGGACTATTCTTATAGCTCCAGACTGGCCCCGACAGCACTGGTACCCCTTGCTGCACAGCCTGTACCCACTGCCTCCATGGCATCTTCCTCAAATTCCAAACCTCCTAACCTAGAGGGAATGGGAATTCATGCATCCCCAATTGCAGACACTCAGTTTGGCAACTTGGCTTATTCCCTAATCCCAAACCAATCTGCCATCCTCAGTAAACAAGTTCTGGATGTTATCCATGAGGCCAGGCACCCTAGCACCAGTAATTCTTTTGCAGATAAATGGAAAAGGTTCTGCACCTGGATCCAGTCTAAGGGGGTCAATACGGCACAGCCCTCCATCCCTCTCATCCTGGATTACTTAGCTGACCTACTACACAGTGGTCTTTCTTTCTCCTCTGTAAAAATTCATGCCTCTGCTATTTCTACTCATTTTCCCACTGAGCAGCCCCTTTTCTCACACCCTTTGATCAAACAGTTCCTCAGAGGGGTTAGCAACATGAGGCCCCCCTTAAGGGCACCAATACCAGCTTGGGACCTTAACTTTGTATTGGAAAAGCTCACCCTGCCTCCTTTCAAACCAGCTTCTTCTGCAGAGCTAAAATTTCTTTCCTGGAAGACAGGCTTCCTTCTGGCCATCACTTCAGCCAGAAGAGTTGCTGAGCTGCAAGCACTCATGGCTGTGGAACCCTTCATCATCATCCATGCAGACCGGGTATCCCTCACAACTTAACCCATCCTTCATGCCCAAGGTGGTGTCCAGTGTGGCTCTCAAACAATCCATTAATTTGCCCACCTTCTTTCCTATTCCCCAGAACAAGGGGGAAAGGATTCTTCACTCTCTAGATGTGCACAGACAGCTCAGATATTATCTGGACAGGACTAAACCCTTCAGAAAGTCTGATCAATTGCTGGTTATCTTTGCTACAGGGGCAGAAGGCAAAGCCATTTCCAAGCAAACCATTTCCAAATGGATAGGACACTGCGTCCATTTTTGCTACAAACAGCATGATAAGCCTCCCCTCAAGGGGGTCAGGACAGACTCCACCAGAGCAGCCTCCACCTCGGCAGCTTTCCTCAGAGGAGTCCCTGAAGGCTGCCACCTGGACATCTGTTCACACTTTTACTAAGCATTACCACCTGCTTCTCTTCTCCAAATCCAGGGCAGGGTTTGCCTCTGCAGTCTTGCAGCAAATCCTAGCCAGCCCCTAGCTTCCTTGACTGCCTCCACCCATTTCCTCAGCTTTGGGAATCTACCCAAATGTGATGACTGCAACAGTGAAACACAAAGAACATAGTACAGTTGTGTATACTTACCATAAATGTAGATGTTTGAGTGTATTCACTGTTGTAGTCCTGGTTTCCCTCCCTCCATCCACATTTTTTGTCCTTCTCCTTTTGTTACCATTCTTCCATGTTATTCTCTTTTCCTTACAAGAGACATATTGGTATTTATTTTCCACTGGTGGGGTTCTTCCAGCAGAACCTGGCCTCCTACTTTGGGGGCTCCTGACAGGTTAGGGCAAGAAAAACGGATGTAATGGCATCGTCTGCCTTACTTTATACCACTGACGACCTGATGTCAGTCCTCAAGCGACAGCAACCGACACAGAAATACTAAGTCTCTGGTATTCGGGCTGGCCAAGGGCTACCCTGGCAGGGATAACTCAAATGTGACGACTGTAACAGTGAATACACTCAAACATCTTCATTTATGGAAAGTGTACACGACTGTACTTTTTGTCTTTGCTTTCTAAAATAATGGCAAAGGTGTTGCCACAATTGATAGATATGGATGTTGTTTTTTTGCAGGGGAGGCAAACATTTGACAGCATGACCAGAACAATGATGATCCAGACGGAAGCGGAATGTAGAAAATACCACTGTTGTTAGTGGGTCTTAATGCAAAGAAAAGTATATGACAGAGTAAGCTGGGATGTTATGAGTAGGGCAATGGACACTTTTGCATTTCCTGATACAATAATGAGGATAATTAGGAGGAGATATGAATGATCTGGAACAAAAATTGAAGTGAGAGGGTTCCTTTTTGATAAGTTGTATTTAAACAAAGGAACCAGGCAAAAGCGTCTTCTTTCCCCTTTATTTGTTTTATATTTAGGGCTATTGGCAAATAAAATAAGGCAGTCAGAAATTCAATGGTATAATTTGTATGGTAATCAAGAAAACTTAGCTTTATATGCAGATAATATTATTTACTATGTGATAATTCTGGAAATGGTCATTATGATGGTGTGGAACATTTTGAGACAGTTTCATGTCTTTTTAATGAAGACATTTTGGAGTATGGATTAAAAATGCTTCAGTTATGGCAGCTAAGGATATATGGTAAAGGCTAAACAAAGGGTTATGCAAAAGTTGAGAAACTCGAAGTTCCTTTTTTATGGATATGGATAGTAAGATACAAGCAGTAAAAATGTTTTTACTCCCTTTAGTTTTATGTACTGGTCAAGTATATTTTTATCAACTACAGGAAAAGTGGACAATAATTAATAAAGAATTGAAGAAATGTATGAGGGGGGAGCAGAAAGTAAAAGAGATAAGTGATCCTACCAGAAGAAGAAGGCAGTTTAGGATTACCTGAACTGAAGAGATATTTTAGAGCTACCAAGTTGTCTTGTATATATAACGCGACAGAAAGTTATAATTCAAAGTGGAAAGGGATGATGATGAATTGGGGGAGGTGAAGAAATAAGGAGAGAGTGGGATTTTGCATGGCAATCCTTGAGGAGAATAAGAATAACAGTACAGAATATTATATTCATTAAGTTACAGAAAGTATTTTAAAAACTAAGCCAACACTGGGATGGAGAAATGAGATTTTGCCAAATAAGGATCACTACAGGCGATGGCACAGAACATAGAGAGGAGGGGGCTGGAATTTACTGGAAGAAACTGGCAAAGGAACCAAGGTATTGGGAGCAAGTAACTGGAGAGAGGAATTTAATGCAGTTGGATGATGCCAAGAAGAAGTTGGAACTGCAGGTTAGAGACTGCCTTCTGTACTATAGATTGTTATGGGGAAAGGGATAGGAGAGCCCTAAGTTAAAGTCCTGCTCTGGTAGATTTTTAGTAAAATATCGAATGGAAGCTGTTGTTAATAAAGGATAATTAGTAGAGCATATAAAATATTGCATGATAACTATGAGAGTCAGTGTGGTTAGAAAAGATTGTGAAGCGGGACTGGTAAAGCATTTTACAAAAGGGCAATAGGAAGACACGTGCATGGTTCCAAAGTATGCAGCAAAGTACAGAAGGTTTAGGATTTTTGCTTGGAAGTGTTTGCATAGGTATTTTTATACCCCAGGCAGACTGCATGGAATATTTCCTCAGGTAGATGGCACATGTTGAAAGTGTGATGGGGAAGAGAGAGGTAACTGGGAACATGCTTTTTTTTTGGGAGTGTAACGAGGTTGCAGATTTTAAAAATTCTTTACAGAATACTGTTGTTGGAAATGTTGAGGGAGCAAATGGCTGTAACTGAGGAAATGATTCTTAAGCTGGACATGGTTTTTGAATTGTGTAGAGATAGTAAAGCCTTAATAAGTTTAATTCTATTGGTTGCCTAAAAACAATAACTAGAAAATGGAAATCAAAATGTAAACCAGCTGTATTTGAAGCACTGAATATTGTGAGAGAGGTAAAAGGCCTGGAAATGGGATATTTAGAAAAGAAAAGAGCAATTTACATAGTAATGCATGTAATTTATGGGAACAATATATGCAAAATAATATTCAGGAGTAGGAGTGAGGTTTAAATGAAGGCAGGAATTGAGCAATTTATGTAATGTTGGACTAAATGAGATTTATTATAAATAAAATAAATCTATATGTAACGCATAATGTATATAAATGGGAAAAAAATAATTTGCTTTGTTTTAATTTCTATGAATATGTGGTGCTTATGTCTTAAGTGACAATTTAATAAAGGTGTATAAAAAAATCCTGCCTATTTCATCATGAGCTGCATAGATGCCTGAACGATTAACTAACTGGATGGTGAGCAATAATGTATTATTGTATCCTTACCACATTGACAGTACACCCCTAAGAGTTGACCCAGCTGTTTGGAATTTGGGAACTTATGTGGACTTGTCACTATATTCTGTATCCTACAGACTGCTAAGAAGTGACCTGTGTCTGGCATACAAGACATCCTCTGACTCAATATGGATGGATTTACTGCACATCAGCAAGTCAGATTGCATCAGGAAGTCTTTTTAGGGATCTAAATATTTTCCTCAACATCAGTTAAACAGTTTGCAGGGACAGGTATATTTTGCTTCGGATACAGCTGCCCTGGAGCAGACTCCTCATTCAGATAAAACAAAGTTCATCCCTGCCCATATTCAAGCGTAAAGATCTGTGGAGAGAAAACAGAATATGTACCCCAGGACTGTGCTACTGATGAACAGAGGCATCTTCTAAATACTTTGTCCCATGCATGGGTCCCCTCACATTATCTATGGCATGATCCCAGTTGATGTTCTTCGTGTTTCACTGTTGCAGTCATCACATTTGGGTTATCCCTGCCAGGGTAGCCCTTGGTCAGCCTGAATACCAGAGACTTTAGTATTTCTGCATCGGTTACTGTCGCTTCAGGACTGATCTCAGGTCGTCAGTAGTATAAAGTAAGGCAGCCGATGCCATTACATCAGTCTTTCTTGTCGTGGAGCCCGAAGCAGAAGTAGTTTGCATGAGTGCCGGTCAGCCACTACCTGAGTTTTCTTCTTTTGAATTGAAGTCTTCTAAAGCTAAGTACCCCGTTGGGGATCCTTTTTTTCTTGCACTAACCGATGTCAGAAAAAGTTAATTGTATCGCCTGTGGAAAGCAAATACCACACAGAGACTTCCAGTCTTACTGCATCACTTGTTTAGGCCCAGACCATGATGTCTTCTGTTGTCACTTCTGTGCTTTGTTCAGTGCCAGAACTGTCCATCGTCGGGCCCTTATTGCAGCCAGATTTTTTTGCTTACAGTCCTCGAATTCCGGTATGGCTTTGTTTAGCCATCCGACAGCAGATCTACTGAAAAAATGTAAAGATAAAAACAGAGACAGACCGCACAGGTCCAAACCTACCGATGATGCTTCTGTTAAGCTAGTCATCAGTTCTCTGGTCTTCAGTGAGGTGCTTTTGCAGCCCGCTGATGCCTGCTTCTGTGGATTCGCAGGCCGCTACTGAGACCTTTTCGGAGTCCGGTATCCTGCAAAGCTCTTCTTTGACTAAGGAACCTGCGGTCGTCTCTACTTGGATGGGTCCGGAGCTGCTGAGCAGGCACTGGCTTCCGAGGAAGTCCTTCATACTACCGATTCTTGACACAAACAGATGTCTTCTTTCACGAGTATCATTCTTTCTAAAATGACCGAGTTTCTAAGGCCCAGGGCACGAACCACACCCCAGAAACCGACGACCCACTCTCTGGCACATGCTTCCTTGGCTCAGTCTCAAATGCTTAAAATGGCAGAAGACATTATCATGTTGATCAGGGAGAAGCCAAGCTACTTCCTCCAAAAGGAAGACAGATCTGTCCCCTGTAATTTTGTCTGAACAAGAGTCAGATGAATCTGATGCATCTGAATATGAAGACATGCAACCCCTCCCTACTTATGAGGATTCTGATGCAGAGGATTCCATTCCTTCAGCCTCTCCCCCAGAGGATTTTTCCTTTAGGGAAACCCTGCATACCTTAAGGGAGCATTTCCAATGGGAGAGTCAAGACTACCCTCAGTCTAGAAAGAGACTCAGGGAATTCGTAGATCTTCCACAGCACAGACCCTTGGCCTTCCCCCCAGTCCTGAATGTTGAGGGGGCTGATTTCCTGGAATCCAGCTTGACTCCTGACACCCTCCCTCCTGCACCCAGAAAACCAGACAGGTACTATAGAGTCCCTGACTCTCACAAATTTCTTTTTACAAATCCTACTGCTGACCCTGAGGTAATTTCTCAAGGGCCTAAAGGAATTAAAGCAACCTCTGCTAAAAATCCCACCCCCTCAGATAGGGATTCCCGAGCACTGGACAGATGGGGTAAAAAAAGTATACACCTCAGCTACTCTTGCTATCAGGGCACTAAATTGTCAGTTTCATATGCTGAAATTTCACCAACATACCATGGAACTGCTTAAAAAAATGTTTTCCTCTCCTGCTTGGGCAAAATCAAAAGAATTACAAGAGTTAATGCATTATGCAAGTCAAGTAATTAAACACACCTTGCACTGTGTTTTTGACACCCTAGAAGCTTCTTGCAGGGCAGAAGTCACTGGATCTGTAATTAGAAGGCATGCATGGCTTAAGGAACAGCCCCTGCCAGACCATGTCAAATCTAAATTGTTGGATGCCCCCTTGCACAAAGATAAGTTATTTGGTACTAAGGCAGAAGAGGTCTTAAAAAAGATGGAAGAAAAAGCAAAATCTATGCAAACAGTTAAGGATTTCTTGCAGGTCCAGCCACCTAGGTTCAGCAGGCATTGTCCACCAAACATTGGTCCTTTCCTGCTCCCAGTAAGCTAGTCCAGCCTAGACCGCGGGGGACCAGACCCCCAAGACAGCAGCCACAGGGAATGCAGAGATCTAAGCAGTGGATTTCCTTCACTTCAAAACCAGGGAGTTTTAAGCCACCCCCCCTTATGGTAAGAATTCAAAATGCTAACCCTCCAACAGCTGCTTCCCATGCGCTCCAAGGACGCTTGGCTAGCCACCCCAGATCTAAAAGAGGCCTACCTCCACATTCCTATCAGGGAATCATGTAGGAAACATCTCCGTTTCAGGGCAGGATCTCAACACTTTCAGTTCTCTACACTTCCCTTTGGCTTATCTGCTGCTCCCAGAGTTTTCACAAAATGTCTGGCTTTGGCCATTTCCTTTTGCAGACAAAGAAATATTCAGATTTACCCATACTTAGACAACTGTCTTATTCAGTCAGACAGCCAGGAAAAGCTACTTAAACACCTGGCCTTTGTAAAGACACTACTACCCTCCCTAGAGTACACAATCAATGAAAAGAAATCCAAACAGATGCCCACCCAAAGTATTATCTTCCTGGGAGCAATCCTGGACGCAGCATCCCAGATGGCATACCTTACACCAGAGAAACAAATTTTCCTGACAACCTACTTCTCTTAACTAGCCACCAGTCCCCAGCTATCTGCAAGGAAGATCCTGCAAGCTCTGGGGTTCATGGCATCTTGCATACTACTCATTCCATATGCCAGACTGCATATGAGGAAACCTTAATGGTACCTAAAGAGCCTTTGGTGCCAACACTCTCAAGACCTGGAAACTCTTCTGCCTATAATTCCTTGCCTCAGAAAAGGTTTTCTTTGGTGGGCAACAGCATGCTACCACAACAAGGGGACTGCCTTTCTCCACCACCTCCCTCCGCCAAGACCCTCACCACAGATGCATCAGACTATAAGTGGGGTGCACACCTGGACGGCAGGTGCTTACAAGGCCAATGGAGCCCGCAGCAAATCCCTCTACACATCAGTCAAAAAGAAGTGATGGCTGTGCAGCATGCCTTGATAGCCTTCAAGCCCCTTCTCTCTCCAGGGGCTCTCCTGATCAAAACTGATAACACCACTGTGATGTGGTATATCAACAAGCAGTGAGGGACTCACTGCTATCCTCTATGCAGGCTCGCCATGACCTTTTGGATCACAGCCTCTTCCATGCAACTACACCTGTTAGCACAATTCCTACCAGGCTCTCTCAGCTCTCTGGCAGACCAATTAAGTAGAAATCTTCTGGACCCACAAGAGTGGCAGCGCAACAGAAGAACCTTCACCCTAATAGCTCAGAAATGGGGCACAGCATAGGTCAACCTCTTTGCCTCCCACACCAACCATCAGCTCAGCAAAATCTGCACCAGGGAGCATCACTGCATGGCTTGGAAAGTGAATGCCCTGTCCTTCCCTTGGGTCAAACAGTCTGTGCCTTTCCTCCATTACCTCTCATCCCCAGGCTGTTGCTCAAAATAAAGGATGAAAAACCGAGTACCATTCTTGTAGCTCCAGACTGGCCTTGGCAGCACTGGTACCCCTTGCTGTGCAGCCTGTCCCCACTGCCCTCATGACATCTTCCTCAGATTCCGAACCTCCTGACCCAGAGGGAAGGGGAATTCATGCATCTCCATTTGCAAACCCTCTGTTTGGCAGCTTGGCTTATTCTCTAACCCCCAATCAATCTGCCAACCTCAGTAAACAGGTTCTAGATGTTATCAATGAGGCCAGACCCCATAGCACCAGAAAGTCTTATGCTGACAAACGGAAAAGGTTCTGCACCTAGATCCAGGCTAAGGGTGCCAATATGGCACAGACAGCCCTCCTTCCCTCTCATCCTGGATTACTTAGCTGACCTACTACACAGTGGCCTCTCTTTCTCCTCTATAAAAATTCATGCCTCTGCTATTTCTGCTCATTTTCCCACTGAGCAGCCCCTTTTCTCACACCCCTTGATCAAGCAGTTCGTAAGAGGGGCCAGCAACTTGAGGCCACCCAGAAGGGCACCAACACCAGCTTGGGACCTTAACTTTGCACTGGAAAAACTCACCCTGTCCCCTTTTGAACCAGCTTCTTCTGCAGAGCTAAAATTTATCTCCTGGAAAACAGCATTCCTTTTGGCCATCACTTCAGCCAGAAGAGTCTCTGAGCTACAAGCACTCATGGTTGTGGAACCCTTCATCATCTTCCATGCTGACAGGGCATTCCCTCAGAACTAACCCATCTTTCATGCCCAAGGTGGTATCCAGTGTGGCTCTCAACCAATCCATTAATTTGCCCACCTTTTTTCCTAATCCACAGAACAAGGGAGAAAGGATTCTGCACTCTCTGGATGTGCAGAGACAGCTCAGATTCTACCTAGACAGGACTAAATCCTTCACAAAGTCTGATCAATTGCTGGTTAGTTTTGCTACAGGGACAGAAGGCAAAGCCATCTCCAAAGAAACCATCTCCAAATGGATAGCACACTGCATCCACTTCTACTACAAACAACATGGAAAGCCTTCCCCCAAGGGGGTCAGGGCACACTCCACCAGAGCAGCCTCCACCTCGGCAGCTTTCCTCCGAGGAGTCCCCACCAGGGACATCCTGGACGCTGCTACCTGGACATCTGTTCACAGTTTTTTACCAAGCATTACCACCTGCCGCTCTTCTCCAAATCCAAGGCAGGATTTGCCTTTGCAGTCTTGCAGCGCATCCTAGCCAGCCCCTAGTTTCCTTGACTGCCTCCACCCATTTCCTCAGCTTTGGGAATCAGCCCAAATGTGATGACTGCAACAGTGAAACATGAAGAACATAGTACAGTTGTGTACACTTACCATAAATGTAGATGTTCGAGTGTGTTCACTGTTGCAGTCCTGATTTCCCTCCCTCCATCCCCCTTTTATTGTCTTTCCTTACAAGGGACATATTGGTATTTATTTTCCACTGGTGCGGTTCTTCCAGCAGAACCTAGCTACTACTTGGGGGCTCCTGACAGGTTAGGGCAAGAAAAACTGATGTAATGGTGTCGGCTGCCTTACGTTTGTACTACTGGCGACCTGACGTCAGACCTGATAGCAAACGAAGCAGAAATACTAAGTCCCTGGTATTCGGGCCGGCTGAGGGCTTCCCTGGCAGGGATAACCCAAATGTGATGACTGCAACAGTGAAACACTCGAACATCTACATTTATGGTAAGTGTACACAACTGTACTTTCTCATTAGGAATAATATGTAGTTATCAACCATGCAATTGGTAAGGCAAGTCTATAACCAAATGGGATAGAGTAGTTGAAGCACAAAAAAAGAAATTGGCTAGGCTTATAATGGCACACAAGGGCAGCTAGCCTAGTTCTTAGCTGTGAACCTATGAGTCTTTCAGGCATCTGTGCAGGTCTACAGATCGAAATGGGGAAGCAAAACACAAAAAAAAGAAAGCCTGTTTATTTTAGATATTTTGTTTGTGTTACCCTCAAGCACATGATAAAGTTTATTTTATTAGTATCCTTGCATCATGGTGTCAGATCAGCTCTGGGAGAGCAACCAGACACAGTGTTTATTGCTGATAACGATTTTTGATAATACACAGTTGAGGAATAAGACTTGTGGAACTTACCAACCATGATTGTTTATCTTGAACTGCTCACTGGAGGGGGATATTCACTTCTAAAGTTGGGAGAGCACCTACAAGCAGTAGGTGAAAGATGGAAAGTAGCTCTTAGTTGAGTTGCTCTGTAGGTGCCAGATGGATAAGTACAGAAATGGCACTATAAGTGTGACATAGTTAAGGTGAAAATGTCTGATGTGAGGCTGGTTATTGTAGGACTTGGTTGTCACTATGCTGGTCTTATGAGAAGATGAGTAAGTGGGTAGATGTATTTGAACTTTTATGTCTTTCTTTTGAAATTGCAGTTAATCATTTGGACCTTATTGCAACCTTTACTATGGTGATTTAACACATTTGACTTGTGACAGTGCAGAATATCTGGACTCCATTAGGATTCAGAGTACGTTTACAAAGGCAGATAGATTATTTCAAACATTTCTTATACTTCTATTTTGTATTTGGAAATCTGTATTATATAGATAAGTCTTGCATCAGCCTTCTTGTCTTACAATGCAAATGTGATAGCACACTCATAGAATGTGATATGTACTGTAATGAACAAAAGCTGACCCTCTGGAAGTATATTTTCTTATAAAGAATTTAGTAATCTGATGTTGTCCTTTTCATTCTTCCTCACTATTGGGTTACGGATCCAACCCTCGGATCCGACTCTGCCTCATTTCTTAGACTTGGATCCTGGTCTCAAGCTCCACCCTCTACCCATAATGTTCCATCATCTCTGTAAATTACTCAGATCTCTTTTGCTGCCTAGCTGGTATGACACGGATTCCTGGTCTTTATCTTGGGTGATAAGTCTAGTGTTTTTGGCTTGTTATATTTATTTTTTTTGTCTTTATTGCTGTAGTCTGCTCCCCTCTGATCAGAATGGGTTTCAGATCTGAGAGGTCGGCATTGGATCCAGGGGGAGGGGTGCAGTTCTGACTTTTTCAGACCCATCCCTTCCTGTCGGCACTTTGGCCTTCGACAGCTCGGGTCTGATCCTGTCTGGGGAACACAGATCCAGAATGATTCCTGTCCATGCTTCTTCGACTGCCTCAGCTTTGAGGAAGATGAGGGACTTTCTCTGCTCACAGAGACCTGACTTCTTTTGCCTCTGATCCTCCCTGTCACCCTTCACTGGATCTGAGTACTGAGCCCATCATCCCTGTTCAGGGTCAGCCCACCTCAAGCAACCTCTATGTTTTTCCTCCCAAGGAAGCCCCCCCTTTCTTCCCAGTACATCCCCTGAACACCCAACAGAGGAGGTTCCTCTAAAGAAACTGTGCAAAAAGAGACGCACTGAATCCCTAGTGGAATCACTCACAGAAGACACAGGCTTTGATGACGGAGAAGTATCCCCAAGATCACCACCTGATGATGTTTCCTTTGGATCTTGGAGATCCTTAAGCAGAAAGGTGGCTGGTCGTCCCAACCTTCTCCTCCTGAAGAGTCTGTTTTCTTGGATGCTTTCAGGGTGGGCCTGCCTATGTCTTGGGTGCCTCCCCCCCAACAGACGACTTTATTGACTTAGTCTCCCACCGGGCTTGGAAGGACCCGGACACTATTGAACCAATCCTCAAACACCTGGATAGGTTTCTCATTCCCCCAAAGACAGACTTCATTGGTCCAAGGGTGTCCCTGTTCATGCCATTGTTGTAGTAGCAGCCACCAAGAAGGAGCTAGCTGAGCAGAGCTCCCCTGTCCAGCTGCCGAACAGGGAGTCTGAAGTGATGGACAGGTTTGGTAAATGCATTTACGCCTCAGCTACATTTGCACTAAGTTTATTAAAATAATTGGCACATTTCACTTGTTTGCAGAGAGATTTAGTCAAAGAGCTGTCCAACTCTCTTGCAGATACCATGTCAGATGAGGACTTTAAGAAAGTATCTCCCCAGGTGTAGCTACTCTTGCTTTTGTGTCAAACTCTTCCATGAGGCTCATTTCCCATTCAGTGGAGGGTAACTTAAGGGCTGCTGGCTCAGGTATTGCAGTCAGAAGGCATGCCTGGATGAGGTTTTGTGACTTTGCAGAACCCTTTAAAGCATCCTTGATCAGTGTCCCTTTTGATGGTTCCTCTTTGCTTGGGCCATCATCAAAGAGACTCTTACCCTCAGCGAGCAGGAAGGAAATATGCTGTCTGCCATTGGGTCAAGTTTTCTACCCCTCAGCATACTTTTTCTAGAAATCAGCGAGGTGGTAAGAAGACTTGGTTTTGAAAATCTCAAGACATTTTTCAGGATCAATGCGGGGATTCTTCCTTCAGAGGCAGAGGAGGAAGTTTCAATGGTAGATGCCACCCCAGAAGCAGAGGGGGTCTGCAGAATCAGGGCTACAAAGAAACTTTCTCTGACAAGCCCTATCAGTGCTCCTGAAGAGCTGCCTAACTGTCCGTATCTGGGGGCTGTTGGGGGTCATTGCTCCCTGCACCTAGATGCCTGGACCAGACTGACAACAAATGCCTGGGTGTTAAACATAATATCCAGAGGTTATTACATTCCCTTTTCCCTTTTGCCACTGGTGGAACAAAAGAAACTACCCAACGTTCCACCCAGTCAGAGGGACTGTGTAGTACTGGAAATTCAAAAAAGTCATCCAACAGGTCTCAACTGGACAAAGAGGATTCAGAACTTACTCTCTCTTCTTTTTAGTGCCAAAGAAAATGGAGGACCTAAGACCCATCCTAGATCTGAGCAGTCTAAATCAACTTGTATAGAAGTCTAAGTTCTGGATGGTTACGGTGCAGTCCATTCTACTGCTGTTGCACAACGATGATTGGATTTGTTCAATAGACCTTCAGGACGCATCTTATCACATCAAAATAGATAGACATTGCAGAAGTAATTTGCTCTTCAGGCTGGGAGCCAGTCATTACGAGTTCAGATATCTGCCCTATGGACTCACCACACCCCCCAGGGTGTTTACCAAATACATGGTAGTAGTGCAGCTTACCTGAGGCTGAAAGGATTCCAGGTGTTTCAGTAGTTGGACAACTGGTTTCTCACTGCTCCAGTCCAGCATCAACTACTCCAGGCCAGGGAATATTTGTTCCAGATCTTTGGCTACCTGGCATTACCGTAAATCTTACTAAATCAAACCTCTCCCCCATTCAGAGATTAGAATTCATCTGTGTGATCCAGGATACAATGCACCAGATAGCTTCTTTGACTCCTTGTTGCGTACGGGAAATAATTTTTTTACTGTCCCCCTCGATGAGATTGATACTTCAAGCCCTTGGCACTATGTCAGCTGCCATCATCCTTGTGCTCTTAGCAAGGTTCTTTGAGAGTCCTCCAGTGGACCCTGGCTATTCAATGGTCTATTCTTTACCAACAATTATCTGTCCCTGTCAAGTTGACTCCAGTTTGCAGACATCATCTTCAATGATGGAGTCATTCAGGTGATGTGTTCCTGGGCAGGCTGTTCCCCCTTCCTCCTCCTGCAGCCACAGTGACCACAGATGCTTCCCAACTAGGGTTGGGGGGGGGGGCATTTCGAGGGAAGAATGGTCCAATGCACTTGTTCTTCCTCAGAGACAAGATTGCATATCAATGTCCTAGAGATAAGAGCAGTTCTTCTAGCATTGCAAGCTTTTCAGGACAGCCTCCCCTATAGGATGATTGCAATACACACTGACAACATGTCAGTAGTCTAGTGTATCAACAAACAGAGAGGAAACCATTCTTACCTGTTATGCAGAGAGGCCATGAGGGTCTGGGAATGGGTGATATCTTCAGACCGCTTTCTAGTTGCAACACATATACTGGGAAAAAACAGCATTCTAGCAGACAAACTCAGCAGGTCCATTGTGACCCCTCACGAGTGGTCCTTCAATCAGTCAGTGGTGAATCTGATTTTCAGCCATCGGGGCCAATCTTGCTGTGACCGCTTTGTATCTCCCCAAAACAACAAGTTTACCAAGTACTTCTCTCTGATTCCCCCTCTGGGGAACTCCCTGAGGGATGCTCTAGTTCACGATTGGCCCCTGGTCTCTTTTAGGCTTACCCCCCCCCCTCTACCATTAATCCTGAAGTTTCTGCAGAAAACCCAGACAGCTGAAGAGTTCAGTAATCCTCATTGCACCCTACTGGCCTTGTCAGGTATGGTTCCTCTTTCTCTGGTCTCATCTAAAATGTACCCCATGGATTCTGGATCCCAGGCAAGACCTCCTCTTTCATCCGTCAGGAAATCAACACCACAGTCTATGCATCCTCAAACTGACCACTTGGTATCTCCAATTCCAGTAATTCTACAAAGGTCCAGACTTGCTTCCCCTGTTCGAGACATAGTTTTAGCTTTTCAAAACGCTTTTACTAAAAAAGTGTATCAAAGCAAATAGAAAAGGTTTGCCATTTGGGCTTCCAAAAAGTATAGCAACCCCTTCTCAGCCCCAGTTTCAACCATCCTTTTCTTTCTTACTTCTGTTTTCAAGGAAGGAGCTAGTTTCCACTATAAAACTTCACCTGGCAGTCATTTCAAATTTTCTTGCTAGAGATGTTTCTGGCTCCCTTGCTATGTCTAAACTATGCAAAGCCTTCATGAAAAGGATTTTTCTGCTTAGACCCCCCAAAAAAGATCCTACTCCGCTGTGGGATCTAACTATTATTTTTAAAGGACTAACATAAAAAACATTTGAACCAGCTAATGATTGTGAAATGAAATTCCTTTCATGGAAAATCATTTTATTGGTAGCTGTTACTTCAGCAAGAAGAATTTCCAAGCTTCAGGCCTCATCATTGAAACCGTCTTGCATCATTTTTTTACAAAGATGAAGTTTCTCTCCATATCAGTTCATCATTTATGCCTAAGGTAGCCAGAGAGACTAAAATAAACTAGTCCATACAGTTGCCAGTCTTCTTTCCAAAATTTTCTAACAAGGGCGAATCTATTTTGCATCTGCTTGATGTTCATACGCAACTGTGGATCAATCTTCATAGAACAAAACAGTGCAGAAAGTTTGACCAGTTAGTTGTTTCTTTCTCACCTAACTGCCTAGGTCAAGCAGTTTCCAAAGTTATGCTGGCTAAGTGAATTACTGACTGTCTCTCGCTAATCTATTCAAAAAATGGATTGAAATTGCCTCGTCCTCCTAAAGCGGATTCTACTAGATCTATGGCTACGTCATGGGTTTTGTCCTTCAAAGCAGGACAACATCAGATTTAGAAGTTATACTTAACATAACTTGACATCTGCGTTTTCCATTTTCATTCTTTCTAACCTTCCCTCCCAGCCATTCCCCATCCTATTAGCTCCTGAGGACCTTTTGGATTTATGGGAACCTTTAGGTTCCTGGTTTGAGCCTCTGATTTCCTTCCGTCTATTATGTCTCTTTATTCAGTAGGCAGTAAGGCAGCAAAGTCAGTGGTGGAGCATTATGGGTAGAAGAAGAAGCTCGAGACTAGGTTCCAAGTCTAAGAAATGTGGCCAAGTCAGATCTGAAGGTCGGATCCATACCCAATAGTGAGGAAGAATGAAAATGGACAACACAGATCCCAAGTTATGGTAAGTACATAACTTCTAATTTTCATCTTACCCGGTGACAAGAAATTTATGGTGTTGAAGTATCATTTCTTGGATTTGTCTTGCAGTTTCTCTCAGAGCTACTGCAATTTCATGACCCTTTGATGGAAAAATGCACTTACTTTATTTAAGGATCTTTAAATCCCATAGAATGTGCTACACTTCTTCAGCTTATGGTAGGAAAAGCACTGGAAATGCGTAAGAAGAATAGGTAACATTAAGGGCCAGATTCCAAAAGAGTTGCTGTCAGTGTAAGTCTGCCCTGATTCTGAAAGACATGCCCTGAGTGCAAGTGACTTACTTTGATGTAAGGCCTGGCTATAAACAGGCTTACTCCCGGGGGCAGATTCCAAAAGACCTGCTCTCAACTATTCTCCGTGTAAGTGGTCACTTATACTGAGAGCAAGTATTTTGGAATCAGGCCTTAAATGCCTGTATACTAATTCAAATATGCCTGGAATAAAGTTTACTTCCTTTCCAGTAAACATCTAGCCTAGTAAATTATAGTACAGTGTAAACTCTTAGAAACTTTTTCATAGGTGAATACTAGGCTAACTGCCCTGAAAGGTTATTTTAAGCTTAGTCAATAATCTGAGGTCAGAATCAAGCCTTGTACTGTATGTCTGTGAGGTGAAGACTTTAACCGTTATGCCAAATCCACCCTCACAGAATGTCACCCATCTCTCTCTCTCTCTCTCTCTCTGTATACATACATATATATATATATATATATATATATATATATATATATGTGTGTGTGTGTGTGTGTGTGTGTGTGTAGGTATATGTGTGTGTAGGTATATGTGTGTGTGTGTGTGTGTGTGTGTGTGTGTGTGTGTGTGTGTGTGTGTGTGTGTGTGTGTGTAGGTAGGTTCATAGGCCTGGGGTGGCCGTTTTAAGTTTTGCCACACTTCCCATCGTGAGAATCAAACTCTCTACCTTATGTCTAAGGCAACTCTTGAGAAATACTTTAGTTAGTGTTGCTGTAAAGCATGTAGACTTGTCTCTGTCCTGAATTTAGTTTCCAGTCTAATGGCCTATTTGTTATCTGTAGTTTAAAGCAAATAATTTTGCATAATCTTCCTAACAGTTTTGTAAGTCATGTTTTAGCCATTGTTCCAGAAGGAAAAATCCTATGTGAATCTTGTCTTTAGCACTTGCTGATGGAAAGTTTAGCTGTGCCACCTTCTCAGTAAATGAATGCCATATCTCTGTCATCATTAAAATGCATCCATGATCCTTCAGTTACTAATCCCATGTCAGCCTTCCTGAGTAGTGCATTTATCTCCCCTTTGATGGAAATTGATGTCTCAAAAGTACAGGTTTCTGCATCATTCCAGTGGCATCCCATTCATCCAACTACCTGCTGTGGTACATGTTTTCTGTGAAAATGGGTGATTGCTTGCTAGTCTCAGGGACATCTTCAGGAGAAGTGTCCATTTAAGAGTGCCTGCAAATTTGTATATAATTCATCCTGTAAGTCATGCATACCAGAGCAAAATCACTGGTGTTATATCATTTGAGAAAAGGATGGTTAATCTGTAAACATATTGTCTAAATAATCAAACACTTTGTCTTGATATTTGTTTTCATTGATTATGGTCTGACCGAATTCCTGCTTAAGGTATTGCTGTGTTGGCAGTTGTAGCACCTACAGATGGTACTGAGATGAGAACCAATATTCTAAAGTCTTGTAATATTTAATACTTGTATTAGGTAAAGAGCATCATCAAACATGAATTCACGTCCCTGCACCGCATCTACACATATGACACCATCATAGTGCACACAGGTCTAAATGACATGAGACATAACCTCCTTGGACCTTGCAAACAGGGACATGGTGGAGCTCTCAGAAATGTGTTAGAGGCAGATATCAACCTAGCCTTGAGCAGCAACTGGCTTAGCTTCTGGTTATATTCAAAGGGGGTACAATGCATATCTGCATGTGAGGAGATGGTAGTGTGTCCTAAACGCTTTGCCAGGTATGGCCTGTACCTACCCCCAAGGCTTTTGTATATTGGCTAAATTCTAAACTACTCTCAAAGTTCCTTTTCATGCAACATTAGTCTTCAAACATGAGTAAAAAAATGAAAAAACTCATTGCACACAAAAATAAACTTAACTCTCAAGATGCTAAAACACCCTTACTAAACTAAACAGGGAACTCTGATCCCCAGTCAAATCAACTAAAGCCAGGTACAAGGTAAAAATGGCTACCCAAGTGAAGGATAACCATAAAGCCTTCTTTTACTATGTTAGAAACCTCAGAAACAATGCCCAGCACTTTGCAGAAGTAATAACTAATACCACTCAAACCTAGAGGACGTAGTCAGTCTTCTAGAGGACAAATGTAGCTCTAGCTTCACATCATCTCCCCTCCTATGTTGCCATATCACATACCTCCATTTACACACCCTCAGATTTCCCAAGGGCAGTTTCTCAAGGCACTATCCAAGGCCAAGAACGTTACTTTCATGGGGCTGGATAACATACTTGGCTGCCGGTCAGCAGGAAACAGGACTGATCAGACCTCATGCAGAGGCTATTCAGTATCAACTTCCAAACAGGCTTTGTGGTGGTTGAATGGAGGACAGCAACAGTCATTCCCTTGCCCAAAGGTGGGCATTAGTGGCCCTGAGTAATTATAGACCCATAAGACTGACCAGCCTACTCTTTAAGGCTATGGGAAGGATTGCTATGGAAACAGTACTCAGCACCAGTATTCCCTCTCATTTCAAATTCTTTTGCTGGGGTTTGTGAAGAAGGAGTTACTCCAGGGGATAAATCAGTTGATTCTCCCTTTTCCCTTCCAGCCGTTGCCCAGTCTGTGACCACAGATTTATTGAACTTTACTTGGCGAGCTGTGTACAAGAGAATGAAAGTACAGGTCCTCTGAAACAAGCAAGACAAGTTGAAACATATACATGTCAAAGAAATGCAGGCTGTATTAAATGCTTTCAAATCTCTGAACCATCTTTTGATTCCAGGCCCCCTGCTAGTAATCACAGGCAGCACCACAGTGATATGGTAACATAACCAACAGGGGTAAACAAGGTCTAGCCCCTTTGCAGATTAGCTATAGTTGCCTTTTGTTACTTTCACCATAACAAGACACTTTAGGGCAAAGTCAAAGCCCACTCTGGCTGCATCTGTGGCCTTTTGGAAAGGGGTGGACTCTAGAAACACACTAGAAGCAGCAACTTCATCTTTTCCAAGTATTACAAACTGGATTCCTACTCTAGGTACAGAGCAAGCTTTATAGAATGTTTCCTGGATTCTGATCCATCTTCCACCTCATTTGATTTCTAAGCTTTGGTAATCATCTCGTGTAGTTTGGGTTACTGCAGCAGTGATCAAATGGGGAATGTAGTACAGTTGTATAAGTAAACTTATCATAACTGTAGATGCTTTCATAGACCACTGCTGCAGTAGCTGCTTCCTCCCATCCTCAATCCCCTAATTTTTCCTTTCAGAATTTGTATATTAGTGGAAAACAATTCTAGCAACTTTCTGTGTCACTAACAATGAGAGACATTTGACTTTCTTAATTTTTATTCTTCAGAAAAAAAGGCATACTACACGTCATAGCAATTTTCTAATTATAAATTTAAACACTTTAAACAGTACAGCAATATATTTTTACCCTTCAGAAAATCATTGCACTCTAGTCATACTACTAGACTAGTGTTGCCTGCAGATTGCAAAACCTATTTAATTTCTAAAAAGCAAAATAGCAGGTAACACTGCCACTAAGCAACTTTCTCAAAACATAAAAAATGGTAGCAACTAGTAGATTAAGGCTTAGCAGCAGGCAACTTCAGCCTACCTGCTCAGTGCCTGGCCCGCTGCATGCCTATCCCAGTGCCATTTCTTCACTGTCTTGTCAAACTACTTGTCTTTACTCACAGGTGGCGGGCTAGTCAGTGAGTGACTTTCATTTTTCCAGACACTGCTTAAGCAGTCTCCAGAGCATGTCTCCTGTCCAGTAACAACAACAACAAAATTAAATGCAAAATGTAAGAGTCAGAGTTCTCAAAAATGATATTCTAGAATAACTTAAGTTAAACTAGCTGAATTAAATAATAATAAAAGATTAGTTCCCTACAAAGTTTGATTTTGAAAAATCAAAGGAGAGAACAGAACAGGTACATACGTATTACTGCTCTTTCATTGTGGGCACCAACAATAAAAGCCCATGAACTATTTTACTATCCCACTTCCTCCACCCAGCTACCAAATTAGAAGTGTTTGAGGTGGTGCCTGAGGTTCATCCCTTATGCAAGACATAGGGATGAGCAGCATACCTCTCAACTGTCCCTGGTTTTTACTCAGGTTTTTAGCTCTATGCTTCATAATCCCTCCTAACACTTGTGACTTTTGAAGGAAAGGTGCTGAATTATACTTAATAATGTCAATAATTAAGTATTATAGATGTCTTTTCCTTCAGGAAATGTATATTAACTGACATTCTCTTGTTCTGGTAATGTCTCAAGTTAATATAACTAATATTTTAAAAGCTTCCCTGATTGTTCCTGATTATGTTGAAATTTGTCCCTGATTGGTTGAGTGCTATGATGAGCAGACACCCACAAAAGGTAATGTTTGAAGAAGGTGGGGAGCAGCCAGGAAGTACAGTGTTAAGGTAAATAAAAAAAAAAAAACAGTGAAGTAATTTTTCAGCATTTATTTTGTCTGAATTGCACCCTCTGTAAGCTAGCAGCTGGAGTAGCACCCACCCTTTGTCCTGACTTTTCTATACTACTGGTTTTAACTAAGGAAATTATTCTTTTGAGCTGGGACATAGGATTTGAATTCCCTAAACACAGGAAGATTTTTTAGTAAGTTTAGTGCTGTTGGCTGCCAAAAAGCAGTTGTTCTAAAATGGCAATCAAAATCTAAACTGACTTTAATCGAAGTACTAAATATTGTAAAGGAGATAAACAAACTAGAAGTGGGATCTTTACAAAAGGAAATAAGCACATTACATAGAAATAAATGGAATTTGTGGTAAGAAGGCATGGAACAATACATGCAGAATAATGTTCAGGAGGAGGAATGAGGTTTAAGAGAAGGCAAAAACTGAGCAATTTATGTATTGTTGGAGTTGTCTGCCTTAAACAAAAGGATATATATATATATATATATATATATATATATATATATATATATATATATATATATGTAAATATGGATATAAAAAGTGTAGACACCCCTGTTAAAATGAATCATTTCAAAACTTTTCCCACCTTTAATGTGACCTATAACCTGTACAATTCAGTTGAAAAACAAACACATCTGTTAGGAGAATAAATATAAAAAATAAAAAATGTACAATAAGCTGGTTACATAAGTGTGCACACCCTTAAACTAGTACTTTGTTGAAGCACCTTTTGATATGATTACAACATTCAGTCTTCTTGGCTATACATCTGCCATTAATTAAAGAGACTCTGATTAACCCCAAATAAAGTTCAGCTGTCCTAGTAGGATTTTCCTGACATTTACTCATTTGCCTGCTACAGCAAAATCCGTGGTTCGCAGAGAGCTTACAAAACATCAAAGGGATCTCATTGTTGAAAGGTATCAGTTAGAAGAAGGGTACAAAAAATGTCCACAGCATTGGATATACCATGTAACACAGTGAAGATAATCATCAAAAAGTGGAGAAAATATGGGACTGCAGTGACATTGCAAAGAACTGGATGTCCCTCCAAAATTGATGGAAAGACAAGATGAAAACTGGTCAGGGAGGCTGCCAAGAGACCTACAGCAACACTGAAGGAGCTGCAGGAATTTCTGGCAAGTACTGGTTGTGTACTACATGTGACAACAATCTCCCGTATTCTCCATATGTCTGAGCTATGGAGTAGGGTTGCAAGATGGAAGCCTTTTCTTACACAGAATAACATCCAAGGCCAGCTAAAATTTGCAAAACAATACCTCACATCTCCCAAAAGCATGTGGGAAAATGTGTTATGGTCTGATGGGACCAAGATTGAACTTTTTGGCCACAATTCCGAAAGGTACATTTGGAGCAAAAACAACACTTCGCATCACCAAAAGAACACCAACCCCACTGTGAAGCATGGTGGTGGCAGTATCATACTTTGGGGTTGCTTTTCTTCAGCTGGAACTGGGACTTTAGTCAAGGTGGAGGGAATCATGAACAGTTCCAAATGCCAGTCACTTTTGGCCTAAAACCTTCAGGCATCTGCTAGAAAGCTGAAGATCAACACGACAGTGACCCCACGCATGCATCCAAATCAACAAAAGAATGGCTTCACCATAAGAAGTTTTAGAATGGCCCAGCCAGAGCCCAGAACTAAAGCCAGTAGAAAATCTGTGGGGTGACCTGAAGAGGGCTTTGCACGAGATGCCCTCACAATCTGACAGATTTGGAGCATTTTTGCAAGGAAGAGTGGGCAAATATTGCCAAGTCAAGATGTGCCATGCTGATTGACTCTTACCCAAGAAGACTGAATGCTGTAATTAAATCAAAATGTGCTTTAACAAAGTATTAGTTTAAGGGTGTGTACACTTATGCAACCAGCTTATTGTACGTTTTTTATTTTTTATATTTTTTCACCTAACAGATTTGTTTGTTTTTCAGTTGAATTGTACAGGATCTGAAGTAGTTTACTTCATTTGATCTTCAACCTTTGGGAATACGGATCCATATCGGATCCGAGCCGGCAAAGATTACTAGCATCAGCTCTGAGCTCCAGACTCCTCTCCTTACCCATAGCACACCTCCCTTGGCTTCCAACCCCAGATCTCGTTTGCCACGATTTACTAAACATCGTGTCTCTAGATCTCCAGCTAGCAGGGTGTTTTTGGATTGTAAGTTTCCTAAAATTTTCCGTTTATTTAGCCATTTTAGATTAGTATAGGTACCCTTTCTCCCCTCCTATTGCTTTGGCATCGTGTGTAGGTTTGTAGTAGTAGTTTGTCTGTGGTGCCCTTCCCCCCCTTAGTCTAGTGTGGTGAGTGGGTTTTGTTGTTGGCTCATGGGAAGAAAGTTTTTTGTTTGTTCTCTCGCTTTCTTCTGTAAGCATGGCCAAAAAGCTTATCTTTAAGCGCTGCACAGAGTGTGGCCATAAGCTCTCCCCAGCGGATGGCCATACTCTGTGTGTATTCTGTTTAGGTGTGGCCCACCTGAATGTTGATTGTTACATTTGTGTGGGGTTCAACCCGTGAGCCTTGAAGGACAGAAAGGCCAAGTTGGCCCTCAAAGGGCTTCTTCCTGCCACTGATCCTCCCTCTTCGTCCTCTGCTTCAGTCACTGTGGCTGCCATGGATGCCTCTCCTGCTTCTCTGCCCCTGGCCTCCTCTCCCTCCCAGGCTGGGACTCAAACTCCCACTTCTAAGCCTGTGGCAGTGGGGCAGAGGAGGGGGGTAGAGAGCAGGAGAGAGAGTCGAGGATGATGGAAAAGAGGAAGAGGTCTCCGGACCTCTCATCACCAAGCAAGTCTGCTCAGATCCATGACTCCCCTCGGCTCCAGTCTCTGAGGTTCTCCTCAGAGGCAGAGGAGGCAGTCTCCCAGGCCTCAGCTCCCCGACTGGCCAGGTTGGTGTCTGTGGCCTCGTCTCAGTCGACCCATTCTCTCTCGGATATGGATCTGGATAAGATGATGAGGCGCTTTATCCGTACACAGATCCAGATGGGGGTCTTGCTAGCCCCCCTCCCTCAGATTGGGGCAGCTCGCTTCCTTTTTTTTCAGCCGATTACTCCTTCCCCGATCCGACCTTTGGCTTCTGAGTTCTCGGATCCAAAGTTGGCCTTGGTTAGGGCGTCGGCACGGACGGTCCTCTGGTCCTCGCTGCCGGCAGCTGCCTGGAGCATCTTGGATCCGACCAGTTCGGATCTGAGCCACTCTCGGAGTTGGAGCCTGGGAGTCGGATCCGAGGGAGTGGAACCTTTACCATAGGCTCCGACATTGTCAGGCCAGGTTCCCTCTCTCGGAGCTCCGGCCACCTCGGGTACAGCTCCGATTCTTGCATCGGACCCGGGGACACCGGCCTCCTTATTGGCTTAACAGGAGGTCTGCTCTCCTTTGGTATTCGATGTGGTAGAAAGGGTCCTCTCCATTGGATCGAGGCCTCTGACCGCCCCTTTGGGCTCCACCCAGACCCCCTCGACTCTGTCTACGGTCTCCATCGTCTTACCAGAGGGACAGCCCATTCCTGAAGGGTCCCAGACAGTTCCCCCAGAGGAACAGATGGCTTGCGGAGAACCCCATGGGAGATGTGCCTCACAAGCATATGTGTAAGAGGAGGCACTAACCGAGGACACAGATTTAGATGAGGGGGAGGGCTCCCCAAGGTCGCCTCCCGATGATGTCTCCTTTGGAGACATCATGGAGATCCTTCATCAGCAGGGAGGTTGGTCTCCCCCTAAGGCCTCGTCTGAGTCTGTGTTTCTGGAGGCCTTTGGCATGGGCCCGTCTACGTCTTGGGTGTCCCCCCCCCCCTGCAGATCCTTTAGTAGATTTGATCACCTAGCGGGCTTGGAAGGAACCCGATACCATGGAGCCGATCCCCAAGTACCCCGGTAAGGTTTTGAGTCCCCCTGTAGACAGGCCTTCCTGGAACAAGGGCTCCCCAGTGGATGCCATGGTGGTAGCAGCAGCCACGAAGAGGGAACTATCTCAGGAAAGTTCCTCGGTCCACCCTCCTGACCGAGAGTCTCGGATGATGGACCAGCTAGGGAAGCAGGTGTATGCTTCAGCTACCTTTTCAATAAGGGCGCTGAACTACTTGGCCCATGTTACGAGACTCCAATGCGACATGGTGAAGGAGCTGGAGGAGTCTCCACCCAAGTCCATGTCGCAGGAGGACAAGGCAGTATCGAATACATCCATGCGACTCCTCCCCCATGCAACAGAAGGAGCGGCTAGGGCGGCTGGGTCTGGCGTGTCCATGAGGTGTAATGCCTGGCTCAGGTTGTGCCAATTTACCGAACCCTTTAAGGTGTCCTTTGCCAATGCCCCTTATGACGGCTCGACTCTGGTCTGTAAGACTGTCAAGGAGACGCTAGTCCAGAGTGAGAAGGATGGAAAGACACTGTCTGCCATTGGGATCCGCTTCTCTAACCCTCAAAGGTCCTTTTCCCGGAACCAGAGAGGGCAAACGAAGATGTGGTTTTGGAAGTCTCAGTATTCCCGGGACACTCGGGGCTCTTCTTCCCCAAGAGGCAGAGGGGGACAGAATAGACACCGGCCCAGAGGCCGAGGGGGTGCGCAAAACTTCGGGACTCAAGAATCTTTCTCGGACAGACCCGGGCAGCAACCCTGAGGGGTTGCCCGACTGCTCTTCTCTGGAGGCAGTTGGGGGACGATTGTCCTTGCAGCCAGCGGCATGGGAGTCCATAACAACTGACCACTGGGTGCTGCAAAGCATATCCAGAGGATATTCTACCCCCCTTTGTGGGTTCTCCAACAGCTCCTGGACTTTCCACCCATGGAAAGGGAGGCAGCAGCACAGGAAATTTCCAAGCTGCTAGGAAAACGAGCCATTGAAACTGTCCTCCCTCCCGCAGATCAGTCTGGATCGGGCTTCTACCCCAGGTTCTTTCTGGTGCCAAAGAAAACGGGGGACTTAAGGCCCATTCTGGACCTCTCTACCCTGAACCTGTCAGTGGCCAAAGAAAACTTACGGATGGTCACACTATAGTGCCGTACCTGCAAAAGAGCGACTGGATGTGCTCGTTAGATCTCCAGGATGATTACTATCACATAAAAATGCACAGAAGCTTCAGGAGGTTTGTCTGTTTCTGGCTAGGGGTCAATCATTACCAATTTCGAGCCCTACCATTTGGTCTCACCACAGCCCTCAGGGTTTTTACCAAAGTGATGGTGGTGGGAGCGGCTCACCTGAGGCTTCAGGGGATTCAGGTTTACTCGTACCTGGACGATTGGCTTCTCACTGCTCCTACAAGGTGTCTACTTTCCCAAACTAGGGACTACTTTATAACACTTGCTCTGAGTTTGGGTATCCCAATCAACACATCTAAATGATAGACTTCATTGGTACCAGAATAGTCACACTCCAGGGCAAAGTGTTCCTGACCTCGGAGAGAGTCCAAAACCTCAGGATGCATGTCTCCCTAATTTACCATTCTCATCTTCTGACAGCGGAATCTGTATTGAGGGCCCTAGGCTCGATAGCAGTGACCTTAACTCTCCTTCCATGTGCCCGATTACACATGCGGATTCTTCAGTGGACTTTGGTGGTTCAGTGGTCCCTATTGGATTTACCACCATCCTATCCTGTCCACCTAAGTCAAGTGTGTCAGTCATCCCTCATATGGTGGATGAGCTCTCCAGACATTTTGGAGGGACGACCCTTCGTTCCAGCCCCGGCCCAAACCACAGTGACCACGGATGCCTCCCAACTCGGGTGGGCAGCATTGTTCGGGCAGGGCAGTCCAAGGCCTGTGGTTCCCCAATAGAGACCAGTTTGCATATCAGTGTCCTAGAGATGAGGGCGGTCCTTCTAGCATTGCAGGCCCTTCATGCCTTTCTTCCTCAGAGGACGATTGCTATTCAGTCAGACAACATGTCGGTAGTTTAGTAATCAAGAAACAGGGAGGGACCAGATCTTATCCCCTTTGTCGCGAGGCCATAAGAGTTTGGGAATGGGCGATCTCCACCAGTCGCTTTCTTATCGCAATGCACATTCCGGGATGGTCCAACATTCTAGCGGACAGGTTAAGTCGGACCATTCTGATGCCTTACAAGTGGTCTCTGAATCCATCAGTAGTGGAACAGATCTTCAGCGAGTGGGGTCAGCCTTGCTGTGATCTCTTCA